>NC_048894.1:141302138-141398346 GCF_011077185.1 Oxyura jamaicensis
CCCTTCCCCTTCCCCTTCCCCTTCCCCTCCCTTTTTTGATAAAAGCTGTGTTTCAGGTTTCAATGAGTGATGAACATTTATAAATTTGGAGTAATTATGCTTTGAAAAAATTTTGCTCTGACAGAATTATCTGATAATAAATAATATTAAGTTGCCCTGGTAAACTATAGCTTTAATGATTAATTTTTAGAATAATACAGCAGAGAAATATAGGGGTGAATAATGTTATCTTCTGAAGAAGTAGCATTTAAAATTGGACATCAGAGCAAATTATTTTTATTGCAAATGACTTTAAATGGCTATTGCCTGAATACATTTAGTAATATTTCATTATATCCTTTTAACATGCTTTTAATTAAACAAAAATGGATTCTAATTACATCTGAAGATAGCAGACTGGAAAAAAGCAAACAAGCTGTTCCAGAAAAGCAGTGATGATGGTAATTTGAAAACTAACAAGTGGAAAGGTTACATACACTTAAGATCTCACTCCCTGTGTTTAACCAGTTTGTGGCTTTTCCTGTTTCTTTTGTCAATGTTTTGGGTTGAGGAATGCTTGTGTTGTGGTTTAAGCCCAGTCAGCACCATCCAGCAGCACAGCTTGCTCACTCCCTGACAGTGGGATGGGGGAGAGAATCTAAAGGGTAAAACAGAGAAAATTTCTAGTTTGAGATAAAGACAGTTTAATAGGTAAAGCAAAAGATGCACTTGCAATCAAAGGAAAATAAGGAATTCATTCACTACTTCCCATTTGCAGGCAGATGTTCATCCACATCCAGAAAGCATCCATCACAAGTAATGGTTACTTGGGAAGACAAACACCATAACTCCAAACATATTCCCATTCTTCTTCTTTCCAACAGTGTTATTGCTGCTCATATGTTATCACATGGTATGGAATATCCTTTTGGTCAGACTGAGTCAGCAGTCCTATCTGTATCCCCTCTCAGCTTCTTGTGCAATCCCAGCCTGCTTGCTGGAAGGGCAGAATGAGAAACAGAAAAGATCTTGACACTGTACAAGCTCTCCTCAGCACATGCTAAACACAGGTGTATCTATTGTTATTAATCATCCAAAACATAGCACCATAAAAACTACTATGAAGAAGTTTAACTCTATCACAGCCCATACCAAGACAGCTTGTTATTATTATATTAAAGTTACTACTGAAATCAGTGAATTTTTGGCCTTAAAAAAATGGATCCAATACACAAATGCAAAAAAACATTTTTTTTTTCTTTCTTTCTTCAATATTTATTTTTCTCTCTCTCGATCTTATTTTTGAGATTAGTATTTTGTTGTTAATTAAAAGTCTTGATTTGTTCTAAGCTCATTTTTATCTACTGAAAATATAGCTTCAGTGTTAATAGTTTTGCAAGAATTACTTTACACATAGTATTGCTCTGTTTCACTATTCCTGTATCATTGTATGTGTAATTATGTTGTACATATCTCAGTATTTCCAAATAATTTAACCTCTACAGTATTTTATTACAGCTCCTTTCATATTTCTTCCTCTTTTATTAAATCAAAAACTTTCTTAAATTCAGTGAAAAACACTTCATCACAAGAAGATGCTATTTCAAATAATCAAATCACTTTGATATTACTATGCTTCGTAGGCAGTAAATTGTTGGAAATTTCTCTGTTAATGGGATTTTGGTGTCATTCTATTAACTCAAGTATCAATATTATTGATTTATCCTTTAGGAGATTTTTGTCTTCATCTTTTATTGCATCTTCTATAATATGGTTCTTTTGTTTTGGAAGGGTGTATTCAGGTCTATTGTCTATAAGTGATGTAAATTATTGTAATTTTTAGGTGACTTCAGAAAACTTATACACATGTATAAGATTTTTTTTTTAAATATCATATTATCATATTATATCATAATATAAAGAAGATATATATTTGCTTAACATTGTCAGTAAGGGCATGATTTGATCCAAATTATGTTTCACCAAAAGATATGAGCTTATTAGATGGGATTTGAGAACAGCTGTATTTTAACTGCTTCATGTCATCATGATGTCGATTCATCTAATGCCTCTATGTGTTTTGAAGTTTGCTCTACCTGCCCACAAACTGACTTCTTTAAAGGCATTTCTGAGGAATTCATAAGAAATCAATTATGATAATGGTAAATTCTTTAACATTGTTGCATAAATGTTGCATAAGGCAACAATATGTGAACATAAAACACTTCAATACATATAGAAATTATTTTTGCAGTCTAAACATCTAAGTCATCTGTCTCTATTAAGTAATTTGACTTTTTCAGCTATCAGAATTTATTTCGTCATATAAGATAACAGAAAATGGTGCTTAACTTTCTTTCATATATATATATATATATAAAAGTGGTCTTATTTCCTTGATATGATTTTTGTTGTTGTTGCCAAAATTCAGTTTGCATTCAAATCAAAGTGTCTTGGATGTTTACAGTGCATCAGAGGAGATTTACCAAAGTAAGTGGAAGAAGTGGCTCAGGTGGTCCTATGGTCAACAGTAACCTGTAAGATACAGGTTCATGCAAAATTCCAGTAGGAGAAGTCTTAGCACTTCTGGAAGGTGTCTCAGGTTTTCATAGGGACTGTTTATTCCCTACATAGTTCCACTGTGTACACAAAGATCTTAAAAGTGAAGCTGGTCAGAAATTTACACCAAGATATTTCTGGGAACAAATATTGATTTATTGAAATTAAGAAGGAGCATACAAGCATGGCATTTAATGCTAGCCCACTGCAGAGAGAAGAAAAATGTGTGGGTATACATACTCATATTCATATTTCACTGAACATGAAATATTTTCATATGGAAAATATGAGGTGCAAAATTATTCAAAATAGTAGAATATTGTTTCAGTTTATCACATTCCAGGCAGGTTTTTCAAGGGCTAAATTTTTGGATGACCACTTTTCTTCACTTAAAGTGTTGGTTTATTTAAGTTTCAGCTCTACTCGAAAGCCATTTACAAATTGTGATTTTTTATTTATTTATTTTTTTTATAGTGTTATTATCCAGGCATCCACTGATGGATATTTCCAGAATACTTTCTACACAGCTTCCCCTTCAGTGAAACTTTCATATATATTTTTTTTTTCTTTAATGTGAGAAACTTGTGAAGAGTGAAATATCGACGTCTACATTAGAGTTCTACACGGAAGCTTTCCTACACCACAGAAAAGCTGCACTGAGGATAATCTTGGGAAAGTATGCTCTCACTAGGCTATATTAAGCATTTCTTGATCTCTGCAAATTTGTGAAATTGATTTATTGATTATGTTAATGCAGTACAAAGTTTTTTGGAAGATGTGATGTATATTACTATCTTTAGATCTTTCAAAGCCTTCCTACTCTCCATAGTCTTTCTATGCAGAATCTTATTCTGGTTTACTTTTTCCCAGATGTACACTACATTTTTCCAGGCTGAATGTTCTTTTTTTTTTTCCTAAGCATTTTTCTACCATCATTTACTAAACTAGACCAACTACTTCTCTAGAAAATAGATGATTTCTTTATAAACTGCTTTTCAGTATGTAGCATTTGAATAAAGGATAAGTAAAAATGAGCAATGATTTTGTAATGTTATAGTAAAATATGTCTCAGTCAGAGGCTTATGAAAACATCCTGAATTTGTAAACCTACTTGATGACAATGAATGACCAGAAATTAAAACAATGTTTTTAAACTTTTTAACATGGATCCTTGTAACAAGGATTAGTAAATACATTTGTTGCCTAGTTTTATGAATAATGTAGATTGTATAAATTCTGTACAAAAAAAAAATAATAATAAAAAAAATAAAATAAAAATAAAAAAATAAATTGTGAAATAGAAGCTGTTGGGATAACTTATAATGATAAGAATGTATTTCTCTTAAACAGTGATATGAAGTTCACAGCTAAATAGGTAAAATTGGCAAATTGCAAGCCCATATATTCAGAACAAAAACTACTAATTGCATCTAGGACAGAGGTACCAAATTGTTGTTGTAGATCTGCCTCTTACTTTTTAGTATAAGTGTGGAGATCTCATTCTATGAATATGTTGTATAGCTGACCAGCAAGGATACACTGGCAAGAAGAGTAAAAGAATAAATAAACCATATAGGCACATACTTACATCTTTGAGTGACCAATGTGTCATAAATATTATCCACCTTCCAGGCTGTCCTGGTTTCAGCTAGGACAGAGTTATTTTTCCTCCTAGTAGCTGGTAGGGTGCTATGTTTTGGATTAGGATGAGAAGAATGCTGATAACACACTGATGTTTTACTTGTTGCAGAGCAGTGCTTACACTAAGCCAAGGACTTTTCAGCTTCTCGTTCTGTCCTGCCAGCTGGCAGACTGGGGGTGCAGCAAGAGCTGGGAGGGGACAGACCCAGGACAGCTGACCCAAACTGGCCAAAGGGGTATTACATGCCATCAGACATCATGCTAAACAATACATAGGGGTGGCTGGCCAGGGTGGGGGGCCAGCTGCTCCGGGATAGGTCAACAGGTGGTGAGCAATTGCATTGTGCATCACTTGTTTTGTACACATTATTATTAGTAGTGCTATTATTATTATTATTTTCCTGTCTTAATAAACTGTCTTTATCTCAGCTCACAGGCTTCACTTTCCCATCTCTCTCCCCCATCCCAGAAAGGGAGGGGGAAGGGTGAGCAAACGGCTGTGTGGTGCTTAGCTGCCAGCCGGGTTAAACCACAACACAAGCACATAAACTTTAAAAAGTGTAGTTCATAAAATCAGACAGATTGGCTACCCCTGGCCTAGTGGGTGGATGTGTATATTTAAGGGGTTTAAAGTGCACCTGAAAATGTAAATGTATTTTTACTTCTTTATACAGTATGTGTAAGACCTATTGGAATATTAGAAGTTTCCAGGTTCTCTTGCCTCTGGAAGAAAGTTGGCATGGCAAAGGTACAATAGTGCCGAGTTTCCTCATGAAGGTATAACACAGTATGCTGTGGATGATCAAATACAATCATGAAAAAGGCACGAATTCTTATCTGTAGAATTAGTGCAATTAGCTGTTTACACAGATTAGTATTTATGATAAGCTTTAAAATACGATTCTGTCAAATAGATATCTTATTCTTTCTGGAGTCATTTAATGAACTTTTTTCATGGAGTCTGGATGTTCACTTTAACTTCCGTATGAGGAAATAATGTAGTTGTAAAAATTCCCTTTCATAGCACACCAGGGACAGAATGGGTTGCTCAAGATATCTGTAATATATTATCACAACGGATACAGTTCCTTCTACCTGTGGTTTAGCTATCAAACATTTTTCTTTAGTGTTTCTTCTGCATGCATTATGAAGGGTAATGGCCAGGTACACTATCATGTTGTTGATTCATTTTATGTTTTCCTCAAGTAGAAGCAAGCAGAAGGATGGGATGGTGGGCATTCAGGGAAAAAAAAAAATAATAAAATAAAATAAAATAAAAAATTGGCCTTGTGGCTCTATGTTCATGGAGTATCAATTTTTTAAAAAAGATTATGTGATTTGTATGCTTACATGCAGACTTGACACCAGACACAGAACTGACAAGAAGTTTTTCCTGAGATTTACCATGACTTTGAGAGCACATTCATTTCATTCCACTATGCTAAGAAATACTTTTGTACCTTTTTTTTTTTTTTTTTTTCCTGACACTAAACAATCCCAAATCCCCTTTCAATCAGATTAATGCTGTTTAAAGTTCCCTGATGTATCATTGATATGTTCTCCATTTTATTGTTTGCTTATATGGTTAAATTGATTAAAAAATGAAGCACTTTAATGTGTAAAATATTTTGCACTTTTTTTTTTTTTTTTTCTCACAGTTATAAATTAAATAAAGATCACTGAATTTAAAGTTAAGGTATGCTGCAAGAGAAACAGTATGTGTAATTCTTCTTCAGTCATAAAAGAATAAGTGTCAAGTATACTTTCAAAGATTAATACTTTATAGTAAAAATCTCAGATACTAAATCCCAGCTATCTGATAAAAAATAACATTTTCTCTGTCCTTACACTTGCTTGAAGACTGGAAAAAAAAAAAAAAAAAAAAAAAAAAAAGTATTTGCTGGTACTTGCACTTTTCCAGGCAAATAATAGCATTAGAGCCCCCAGAGCTATACAGTATCTGTGGCATTATTTTTCAAACCTAATTTCTAAAACAATTGACTTGTCCAACCATTATTTTTTTCATGAAGTGGAAGACTTCTGACATTACTTATATAAGATTTTTTTTTTTAAGTCAAATGTACTGCTCTCAACTTCTTAGTTAATTGATGTTATAGCTATAATAATAATAATAGCAACAATAATAATAATCTATCTTCTTTTTCAGGGTTTTCACTGTGTTAATGTATGGAATTATATTGTTCAATCCAAACAGACAAATTGTTTTTTTGTTGGAAGTATATGATTTAGCAGCTAATCATTATATTGAATATATCTTCCAAAGTGAAAATGTAATCTATTCAAGGTCATGAAGAGATGCCTAGGTGATGTAGATGAAAAAGGATTACTTCCACCTGTTTCCAACAACCAAAAAAAAGCAAATATTAGGTGGATTGGAACAACAATCATGACTCAATATAAATACAATATTTAACATTTTAATACAAAGTCAAGCAAACAAAATGTACTCCAAGATAAATTATATGTACATATTTCTAGTTCTGTTTTGTACTAAGATAATGCTTTTATAATATGGAATAGGAATAAGCAGGAAATGCCTGGGAAATGATTGGGTAGCACTATGAACTGTTCAGTAAGCAAGTAGGTGAATTTTTTTTTTCTCTTTAGAAATTATTCATCAAAATAATTACTTCAAAAACATGTTCATTATTCATAACTGACAACTAAATATGCTTACTCATTTCAGTCTACTGTTATACCTTGTTTTAAAAGCCACAGTGTGGCTGATATGCCACAAAGTAATATGGTGAACCATAACCCTTCTTAAGTGTATGTATTATTGTTGCAGCCTCTGGCTGCACAAAATTATCTTGGGATTATCAGGCAATTTATTTACCAGCAGTGGAAATACTTACCTGCACTGCAGAGATTTGTTTCTGCTCCATGCTCTGATCACAATAGAATTTATAAACAGGAAAGAAATCAAAGTAACTGTAAGACATTGGCACTATCTCCTCTGTCAAGGATCTTTGAACAAATATATTTTCAAAAGTATCTGCAAGACTTTCTTTCAGCCAGTATTCTCACAGACAGAAAAAAAAAAAAAAATCAGAAAAATATTTGTGGATACTAATAACCATGGTTATAAACAATGTCAGAATAATCTTTTGTTTGTTTGAAATCCAACACATACTTGGAGATCCCTATTGTAAAAGCTTTTACGTTTTGGCAGTCATTTACCACAACAGCATTCTCCCAACTATTAACAGGAGTTGTTCTTTGTTCTTAGTGTATTTACAATGTTTGAAAAGACCTTTATCTTCTCTACAAGTATTTATTCTGTTAAAACATGACCTTGAGATGAAAATTAATCAACATGATGTTCAAAACTTTCTAAGTAGTGCAGACAAAGACAAAGCTGAGTTTACAATGTTATCAACTATTGATGATTTATACAGTAAGAATTTCAGATAGATACTTTTTACTTGGGTAGATAGTGGACAAGGGGAAATGGTTTTAGACTTAAAACAGGGAGCTTTTTATTAGATGTTAGGAGGAAATTCTTCACTCAAAGGGTGGTGAGTCACTGGAGCAGATTGTCCAGAGAAGTTGTGAATACCCCATCTCTGGAGTTGTTCAAGACTAGGTTGGATGGAGCCCTCGACAATCTAATCTAGTGGGTATCATCCTTGCCCATGTCAGGGGTGTTGTACCTAGGGGCTCTTTTGCAGAGGTCTTTCCCTTTGGTACTTGTAACCTGCCTGCCAGGAACCTGGCCAATGTATCAACCAGGCAGAAAGCCATGGCTTCCGCATCTCTCATGGCCTCTCCAGCCACAGTCACCAGTGTGGCTACTCAGACGGAGGGCTTGGGGAAACACACCACTGTCCAGGTCTTGAGCTGCAGGGTGTGCCCGAGTCTTCTGTCGGTATCAGACAGCAGCAGCGAGGGGTATGCCTGTGGGAGGTGTGCCCAGGTTGAAGAGCTGCTCAAACAGGTAGCGAATCTTTGGGAAGAGGTGAGCAGGCTCAGGAGCATCAGGGAGTCAGAGAGGGAAATTGACTGGTGGAGGTGTGCTCTGCCCTCTCTGAGACAGACTCACCAGCCTGCCGCAGCACAAGTGTCTAGAACATGACAGTCAGAACAACGAAGTAGATGAAAGACCATCCCAGGTGGAGAGGGTGCCTAAGGCAAGGCAACCTACCCCTGCATTGCTACACCATCAGTCAAAAAGGAAAGAAGGGTTATTGTCATGGGGGACTCCCTTCTGAAAGGGACAGAGGGCCCAATATGCCAACCGGACCCAACCCACAGGGAAGTCTGTTACCTCCCTGGGGCTTGGGTGAGAGACTTCACTAAGAAAGTCAAGCACCTGGTACGGCTCACTGATTATTACCCGCTACTGGTCTTTCAGTGTGGTAATGACGAGGTAGCAATGAGAAGACCGAGAGTGACCAAAAGGGACGTTAGGGCTTTGGGATGTTAACTTAATGGATCAGGGGCACAGGTTCTGTTTGCCTCTGTCTGAAGGGATTGTTGCCAACAAGCAGACTTATCACATCAACAAGTGGCTTCAGGACTGGTGCAACTGGCAGAATTTTGGGTTTTTCGATCACAGGAAAGTCTACACGACACCAGGCCTGCTGGCACCAGATGGGAAGTGCCTCTCTCAGAGGGGGGTAAGGATTTTTGCTCATGAGGTCGCAGGGCTGACAGCTAGGGCTTTAAACTAGAGTCGAAGGGGGAAGGCGATAAAACCAGGGACACCAGTGATGAGCTAAGGGATGGTGTGCTAGAATCAGAGGGACTGTGTGCTAGTGAGGTCCTTCGCTCGGCTCCACAAGGTACTGTATGTAGGGTTGCATTGTAGGGTTCCTACTGTATGTAGGAAGCATTTGAAGTGCTTCTACACAAATGCACGCAGTATGAGGAATAAAATGGATGAGCTATAAGTCTTGGCCCAGTCCCACAGCTATGACATCATCGGCATAAGCAAAACCTGGTGGAATGAGTCCTGTGACTGCTGTGTTGCAGTAGATGGTTACAGGCTCTTCAGGAGGGACAGGCAGGGTAGGCGAGGTGGCAGGGTAGCGATGTTTGTGAAGCAGGGGCTGGACTGTGTGGAACTTCAAGTTGGTGATGGCAAAGTTGAGAGCCTCTGGGTAAGGATTAAGAGACAAACAAATAAAGGGGATGTCGTTGTGGGAGTCTATTACAGACCACCTGGCCAGGACGACAACACTGATGAATTATTATTTGCAGAACTAAGAGATGCTTTGAGATCAACTCCCCTTGTCCTTATGGGGGATTTCAACTCACCACACAGCTGACACGAGCAAATCCAGGAGGTTCATAAAGCACCTAGATGATAACTTCTTGGTGCAGGTGCTAAGGGAACCAACTAGGAAAGGTGCCCTCCTAGATCTGTTGCTAGAGAAAATAGAGGGTCTTGTGGGAGACATGGCAATTGGCGGCCGTCTCAGTCATAGTGACCATGAAGTGGTTGAGTTTAGAATTTACGGTGACAGAAAGAAAACTACCTCCAAAACTTCAGCCCTGGATATGGGGAAAGCAGACTTCAGGTTGCTCAGGGAACTAGACAGCAAGGTCCCCTGGGAAACTGCTTTTGAAGGCATTGGCATCCATCAGTGCTAGTCAATCTTTAAGCACTGCCTCTTAAAAGCACAAGATCAAGCAATTCCAAAATATAGGAAGTCAGGCAGGTGGGGCAGAAGGCCAGCCTGGCTGACCAGGTATCTTCTACTGGAGCTTAGGAGAAAAAAGCAAGTGTACGGCTGCTGGAAGAAGGGTCAGGTGACAAAGAAGGAATACAGGGATACTGTTTGTGTTTGTAGGCAGAAAATTTGTGTGGCCAAAGCCTAACTAGAGTTGAAGCTGGCCATGTCTATGAGAGACCAAAAAAAAGTTTTTTTTAGATATGTGAACAGAAAGAGGAGAACCAAAGAAAACTTAGGTCCAATACTTGATGGGGAAGGTCTCCTCACAGACAATGACATAGGCAAAGCAGAGACATTTAATGCCTTCTTCGTCTCTGTCTTCAATACTGATGATGGGTTTCGGGACCCCGGGTGCCATGAGCTGGAGGACTGTGATGGTGGGAATGACAAATTCCCAACCAAGCCTGAACGTGTGCAGGATTCGCTGCTCCACCTGGATCCATACAAATCCATGGATCCAGATGGGATTCATCCCAGGGTGCTTGAAGAGCTGGCTGACATCATTGTGGGACCTCTCTCAATTATTTTTCAACAGTCTTGGGAATCTGGAGAAGTCCCAGTAGACTGGAAGCTGGCAAATGTTATGCCAATTTTCAAGAAGGGTAAGAAAGAAGACCCTAGAAATTACAGGCCTGTCAGTCTCATGTCAATGCCTGGTAAAAAAATGGAGAGGATGATCCTTGAAGTTATTGAAGCACACCTGGGGGCCAGTGCAGTCATTGGTATCAGCCAACACGGGTTCATGAGGGGTAGGTCCTGCCTGACAAATTTTATTTCCTTCTATGATAAGATCACCCAACTAGTTGATCAAGGGAAACAAACTGATGTGATCTTTTTGGAATTCAGCAAGGCGTTTGACTTGGTTTCCCATAGGATCCTACTGGACAAACTGTCCAGCATATAGCTAAACAAAAACATCATATGATGGGTGAGCAATTGGCTGACGGGCAGGGCTCAAAGTGTTGTGGTAAACAGGGACACATCTGGCTGGTGGATGGTCACTAGTAGGGTCCCTCACGGCTCCATTTTAGGGCCAGTCCTCTTCAATGTTTTTATAAACGATTTGGATGTAGGACTAGAAGGTGTTTTGAGCAAATTTGCTGATGACACCAAACTTGGAGGAGTTGTGGACTTGGATGAGGGTGGAAAGGCCTTGCAAAGAGATCTGGAGAGGTTGGAGAGCTGGGTGATCACCAACCGCATGAAATTTAACAAAAGCAAGTGCTGGGTTCTGCACATGGGACAAGGCAATCCTGGCTATACATACAGACTGGGCAATGAGATGCTGTAGAGCAGCCCCTCAGAGAGGGATCTGGGTCTCGTGGTTGACAGCAGGTTGAATATGAGCCAGCAGTGTGCCCTGGCAGCCAGGAGGGCCAACCGTATCCTGGGGTGCATCAAGCATGGCATTGTTAGTTGGTCGAGGGAAGTGATTGTCCCGCCCTACTCTGTGCTGGTATGGCCTCACCTCAAGTACCGTGTGCAGTTCTGGGCACTACAGTACAAAACAGACATTAAACTGTTGGAGAGCATCCAGAGAGAGCGAAGAAGATGGTGAAGGGCCTAGAGGGGATGACGTATGAGATGCGCCTGAGGTCACTGGGCTTGTTCAGCCTGGAGAAGTGGAGGCTGAGGGGGGACCTCATCGCAGTCTACAACTTCCTCACGAGGGGGAGTGGAGAGGCAGGTGATCTATTCTCCGTTATCACCAGTGATAGGACCCACGGGAATGGTGTTAAGCTGAGGCAGGGGAAGTTTAGGCTGAACATCAGGAAGAGGTTCTTCACCGAGAGGGTGGTTGCACACTGGAACAGGCTCCCCAGTGAAGTAGTCACTGCACCAAGCCTGTCTGAATTGAAGAAGCGATTGGACTATGCACTTAGTTCATACGTTCTAAACTTCTGGGCAGACCTATGCAGTGCCAGGAGTTGGACTTGATGATCCTTATGGCTGCCTTCCAACTCGGGATATTCTATGATTCTATGATTCTATGATCTTTAAAGTCCCTTCCAACCCAAGCCATTCTGTGATTCTATGGATGTGCAAGTGTTGGATATATAGCTTACTGATTTTCATTTTTACATGCACACACAAAAACACACATTAAAAGAAGAATCCAAAACAAAACCCCAAATAATTTATTTTCTTTTCATACCATTAATAGAAATGTTTCTCTCAAGTCATGAAGAGTCATTCTTCTCTAAATATTTTTACAGAGAGGTAACACGGGTAGGTTTAGCAGGGTTAGGTTGATCATTTGATGAACAGATTTGAGAAACAAAAATTACAGTCTTAAAAGTGAAAATTGTCAATGTGTTACTCCTTGGTTTAGAGAAAAAAATATTTTTTTTAAAGTGTTGATGTTCCATTTATTCTACTTTTCAATTTGTCTTTATTATTATTTACATTGAAATATCTTTATTAATTTTTGCACTGTAATATTTTTAAGTTTTGAGGAATGGCTCCCTTGAATGATTTTATATATCCCAAGGAATGACTGTTCTTTTTCTGTTTTGATGCCATCCATCAATGGACCTAGAGTGCAGTAAAAGTAAAATGTCAGGGTGACAAATTATGCTCAAATTTGTTTGTAACAAATAATTACATTGTTATAAATAATTAATCCAAAACATCTCTGGGAGTTACCAGTCTCTGTGTTGACTTAATGGCTGTGAGCTGAGAGGTATTAGCTATATGTATATTCCTGGTTTAGTGTAAATTTAAACAGTAAAAACATTACAATTAGCAATTTAAGCTAGTTGAAATTTAAAAGGAGAAAAGTAGTGTCTATAATTTACCAAAATAGCCTTTTTCTCTCTCACCAAAAGGTTAGATTTGCAATGAATAATGTTACAGTAGTGAACATCATTGGATTTTTTGTTCTTCCTGTGATCTAAATAAGTGATCCATCTAATTCCAACCTCTGGTACCTGAAATGCCAATGATACAAGGATGTTAAGGATATTAAAGATGATTCTTTCTATGTTACAATCTTCCTTGGATTGCCCAGGCTTGGTAAAGACAATGGAAGGCAGGTTGCACGAACACTATCAAAATGCTTGATGAAGATAATATTTTAGTGTGATCTTTTGCATGGAGTCATGGTCATGTCCCCATTGAATGGGGACGTTGAATAAGATAGTAGGTAACAGGAATCACCTTTGCAAGAATCCTTGCAATCTTCAGCTGCATCAGATGAGGCTCACCAAACTTCTGTTTAGATCAGTTCTTATAACCTGTTGAGCCATGGTCACATGCATGATCCACCACCACCAATGATCTTAAGTTACATGAAAATATCTCCTATCTCATTCATACACAAAAGACAGACATATGCGACTATTCCTGAACCAACAGGAAGTTTCTACTGAAGATTTTCTATTTAAAATTATCTGTATACAACCTAGATAATTCAACAGCAGGAACTGCCTGGTCTTGGACAGCCAGATTCTTGATCTACGACACTAACTACCCCACTGAAACATACTAATAGTAATTATCAATTAGCAAATAAAACGGGCTGACTGGGGAACTATCTGGGACCATCCCAAATTCCCACCTGTTGAGGATCCACATCAATCAGTCAAACGCTTTGTTGTGAAGATACTGACTGGAAATTCTGGCAATCACCTTGTCTCCCGTGACCTCCTATCTCAAACTAATATGTTGAGAGCCACACATCTGGGGAGCTTCTGGGACACCTGGAGAATTAATGACTTTGCACTGAGTATGTACGTGGGAAAAAAAAAAAAAAAAAAAAAAAAAAAAAAAAAAAAAAAAAAAAAAATCCCAGCTCCGCCATAATTATAACTGTAGAAGAAATTTGACCTTCGTCCTTATATTACAATTATTACTTAAATTCTGTAGACTTCACTTAAGTAGGAAAAAATACACTTTTGTCTTAACTCCAACCACAGTTTTCTCTCCAAAAGTAAACAAACAAATGAACAAACAAACAAAGCCCACTCTGCTTCTGGCCCAGTAATAGCTGAGAACTATTTGTCTTTTCCCCTTGCAACTGGAGTTTGAAAAATAGTATTTCTTGTTCAATTTCTATTTATTAGTAAGTAATTGATACATAATTTATGATGAAAATATTTGTGATTACTAGAAAGCAGAAACACTCAAAATGTTACTTCAATGCTCCAGAAGCATTAGAAGAAACTCTTAGAACTCTTAGAAGAAAACACAATTAACAAAGTTAAAGAAATTATTGGCTATTACTTTAATACTAAAAAAGGTATACTGAAGACTACTTTCCGAGTTACATCATATAATTTTGATTTATTTATCCCCCTTCTGTCAGGGGCTACCTTTCTACTATATATCCTTACATGTATACATATAACATCACTTTAATAATAACTAATAACTAATAATTAATAGTAACTAATAATAACTATTATTTTTTTTCCCCAAGGCTAAAGCCATTATGCCATTACGTGGGAATAAGCTTGAACACATGACAAAACATAAATAAAGTCTGTAGTGTGTTTACATGGCAAGGTTTTGGTAGCAGGGGGCCACAGGAGTGGCTTCTGTGAGAAGGATCTAGAAGCTGCCCCATGTTTGGTAAGGGCTCCACTGCTGACCAGAGCTGAGCCAGTAAGTGATGTTGTTTTGCATCTCTGTGGGAGCATATTTAAGACAGGGAGAAAAAAAAAAAAAAAAAAACAGAGTGAGAGGAGTGAGAAACAGCCTTGCAGGTGCCCAGGTCAGTGAAAAAGGAGGGGCAGAGGTGCTTCAGGCACCAGAGCAGAAGTCCCCTGTGGCCTGTGGTGAGGACCATGGTGAAGCAGGCTGTCCCTCTGCAGCCCATGGAGTACCACGGTGGAGCAGGGTTCCATGCTGAAGCCCGTGGAGGAGATCACAGTGGAGCAGGTGGACATGCACCAACAGAGGCTGTGGCCTGTGGAAGACCCCTGCTGGAGCAGATTCCGGGCCAGACCTGTTGCCCGTGGAGAGGAGACAACGTAGGAGCAGGTGACCTGGCAGGAGCTGCTGCCCGTGGGGGACCCAGGTTGGAGCAGTTTGCTCCCGAGGGATGGACCCTGTGGTATGGACCCATATCTGGAGCAGTTCTTGAAGAGCTGCTCTCTGTGGGAAGCCCACACCAGATCAGTTCAGCAAGGACTGCATCCTGTGGGAGGGACCCCACAGCACAGGGGACGAGAGTGACCGAGAAGAAGTGGCGGAGAAGAAGTGCTATAGACTGACCATAACCCCCATTCCCCTGTTCCCCTATGCCGCTCGGGGGGAGGAGGTGGAAGAGGGTGGATGGGGGGGGAAGGTGCTTTTGGTTTCTTTCCTTTGTTTCTCACTTCTCTAGCTTGTTAGTAATAGGTAATAAATCTTATTATTTCCCTATGCTGATTCTATATTTCCCGTCACTATAACTACTGTGTGGTCCCCTCATCCTTATCTCAACCCCTGAGCCCTTTTCATTGTACTTTCTCCCCATTCCTCTTTGAGGAGGGGGAGTGAATGGTTGTGGTGGAGCTCGGCCGCCCACCCTAGTAAAACCACCACAGAAAGAAACCTTAAAATAAACATAAATTAAATTTAGTTATTTGGGTTAAAATATGTACTAAAATCTGCAAGCAAGAATACAGCTGTAGATTTCTAAGTTTCATTGTTGTTTGTAAATTTGTGTAGTGGAGTCATTTTGCTATTTGTAGAGTAGGAGTCATCATATCAAAATGTTTGATAACTGTTTTGTACTGTGTTTGTGAAATAAGCCATCTGCTGTCCTTACTGACATGGACCCTTCCCACATTGAAAGCAATCAAGACTCTCAAAAGTCAAAGTACATGGAGAGCCTTGAGATGGAGGGGATTTGAAACCTAGGAGAAGCAATAAACCTATTTGTTAGTACAGCAAAAATACAGGAGTGGGGGATCCCTAAACATGGAAAGAGGTCATGAGGTGCACAAGCTTCCATTCCAGCAGGAGCAGATGTCCTTAATTTTTCACTAAACCACCATTATGCAGTGACTTCCCCATAATACCAGGTATAACACTTCTGCCTTCCTCTCCAGTACAGAGTGCCACCATGACCAACTCTATTTGAGAATCTCCTAAAGATATCTTTTAATTAACAGGCAGAGTCATAGTCAGAGGGAAGGTTGAGAACCAATGGAATAAATTAATGAAAATGGGAGGTTCTGTAAACTGTGGGACAAGAGAAGCAGAAGGACTGCAGCACCAAAGAGAAACTTGGTCAGTCATAGGAGAAAAATCAGTGAGTTCCATGCAGGTCCACACAGCCAAGTAAGGGGGAATAGAGTCTTGACGGACCCAAACTCCAAGCAACAGTGAGGTGTGCTCAGAACACAGAACTTTGGTGCTTGTGGTTTTGAAAGGACTATGATATATAAAATCAAGAACCTGTCAAGTCCCAATCAAGTACCAATAAGCCCTGGGTACATTTGCTGATTGGAAATACTGCAACTATAAGGCTCTTCACTATGAATGTCAGCCATGTATGTTTTCTATCCTGATAAGCCTTTCCCTTTCCCACACAAGTGTGTAATCACTTTTGTAGGGTGTGATGAAGGCAGATGTTTCCAGGCTTCCAGTTCAAATGTTTCAGATGATATTTATTCTGATGTGTTCCATGTATGAATGACTGTGACTACAGGATGGGTTATGCCTACCTCCATATGTAACATTGGCACAGGTTACAATAGGTTGCAAGCACTGTTTCCTGTTACGTGCCAGTATCACCCCAATGTGTATTATACTTTTTGTTGCTACCAGTTGCTAATTTTCTTGTAATAATTTGCATAATTTTATGTAAGTTTTAGATGTCTGTATTGAAAAAAAAAAAAATCATAGAATAAAATCTTCTGTGATAGTCAACATGAAAGCTGAAATTAGCAGTTGATTCTGTTTACAAAAATAATATACATTTCAAAAATAAGTATAAATAGAGATAAGAGTCTACCTACTCCTGAAAATTTCCTATAGGCTTCAGAGGGAAAAAGGTCATATTTTCTTACTGTGGGGAACTGAATAAAAGCTAAGAATTTACCTAGGCTTTAATAACTTACTGATAAATTAAGGAAACAAAGAGAAACATTACATTTTGATTGCTATAGGATATATTCTTAATAAAAGGATTTATGTGTCAAGTTGAGCTTATAGGCTAATGTGCAATAATATCTAGGTTTCAAATGTAAATTAGAATAAACAAATTAGTATACATAACCTTCCAGCAACTCTGAAACCTATTTATTTTCTGTCATCTCCATGAACAATCCCTGACCAGATATGTAAAGCTCTAAAAGTAGAGTTTAATGCTAAATGCAGGAAGAAATTCAAAGTTTAAAATCTGCAAATAATTGTATTTGTACTTGGAGTGAATTGTTCTCTTGATAAAATACATGGCATTCATCCTGAAAGTTAAACTTCTGCACAAGTTTTTGTAGGCAGAATGTATTAGAGTAGACTGTATTTGTTGATTAGAAGTCCACAGAATTTTAAGACAATTGTTTTTTGTGAAGCCATTACAGTCACTGAAAAAAGAGCTTCAATAGGCAGTTTTTGAGACTGACTTGGTTTGTCTGAGAAGAATTTAAAATATTTTAGCATTTATGAAATGGTTTGCTCTATAGATACCCCATAAGTAGCTGAACACTGATTTTATTTTATTTTTAATTTAAAGCTGATTATAAGAATTTTAGGAAAGCTATTTTGGAGCTGTAGTATATTGTTTTTATACAAGTCAAGGAATTGTTCCAATTTTTAAAATAACTCATTATTCAAGAAAAACAAACAAAACAAACAAACAAAAAAAAACACTTGCTATTAAAGTAAATAAGATATTTTAAAAATGTTTTGATTTTTTTTGTTTTAAATTTGGATTAAAAGATTGTTGAAGATTAAAAAATAAAAATAAATGTTAAGTTTTTGACAAATGCACTTTTTTTTTAAATATAGGTGTGAAATGTGCTTATTTGATTCTTGTCAGTATGGAACAATGCTAGGGCCGCATGATGAAATATAAGCTCCTATTTAAGAAAAACAGAGTGATTAGTGTACATAGTTCTTGTATCATGCAAAGGAACAATCCAGCAATTTGTGTAAATAGAGGGTTTGAAGGGCGAACATTGAGACTCTAGTCTGGGAGATAAGAGGACCAAGGAGTTTCTTTTAGGAAACTGCAGACTTTTGCATGGGACGCTGCGCAAGCCTCTGATAACCACCAAATAAGGAGAAAGGGGGAGTTGAAGGACGACCAAAGGACAAAGCCTGGGAGGAAGACTATGAGCCTTCAGCACAAGAGACCCCCAGAAAGACCACCAGAGACTGATACACATGCGTCCAGAGAGGGTTTGGATTCTGGGAACTAATTATAATAACCCTGCCTTTTCTAGGAATAGTGATGAATATGTATTAGTCTAGGAGCATAAAAATCAACCACCTGATGTAACAGGTGTGTGTCCTGGTAGAGCAGAGACTTCCGGTGCACCCAGCGCTGTTTGCTTGCCTCTATTCGCTTAATAAATCCCAAAAATCCTATTTGGGACTTAATCATTTATCACTTAGGTACATATGCATATACAAGAGAGAAAAAGAGAAAGAAGGTTTTGATATTTTTGTTCAGAATTAAGCCAATTCCCAACATTCTAAAACCATTTCATAAATAGAATGTTTATGTTGTGTTGGACACAGCTCTGAAATAAGATGGAGTGGTGAGCAGGCCTATACTCACGTGACTTGAGTGGGTCTGTCTGAACAGTTATGTGTCAAAAATGTTCACATGGTAAGGCTACAGTCATACTCCCTAGAGTCCACAGTCTAAGTCAGCTCTATCTGCTCTGATGAGCTGAGGAGTCAGCTGAGTAAGCTGCAAATATCTTGTGATCTAAGGTTGTGTACAGAGATGAAGAAGCTAAAGTCTTTTTTGCATCTTAGATATACAACCCCATTTATCTTTTGACAATGGCTGTGCTTTTGCGTACTCCAAAATCATTCTCGGGCATTTAGACTTGTGTAGGACCCCCAAGGACATTCAACTGTCATATTTAATGGCACTGGATCTTAATAAAATTAAAGTGACTATACTAAAATTACAGAAATAGAACTCTGCTAAATTCAAAACACCTATAAAAAACATGATGAAGTGACACATTCTTTGTAAGAGAACTCAGAAAAGCTAATATACCAAAATACTTGGAATACATTTAGAAAAATATGCCTACAGTTACAGGTAGCTCATAAACCTCTAAGGACCTGAATGAAGTTTTGTTCAACTATGCTTGAAAAAAAAGTGAAATTCAGCCATGCCAGGACACTTCTAGGAGAGTATAACATCAGAAAACAGTAAGTCTCTCCTGAATTCACAGCTAATGTCACTTCATCAGAGTGTAGTTTTTCTGTTATCAAATTTCTACAGTATGGCATTTTCACTGTTTCATGCAGTCAATATGTATAACTCCTTCTTCTGATGATTTTAATCATTTGTCTGATCCCCAAAAGTGTTTTCTTCAGTGAAGGGCCTGATGTAATGCCCATTGAGGTCATCAGACACCTTTTAACTTCATTGAATTTTGATCCAATTAAGAGCTTTATCTTTGTTTATTGAAGTGCAACTCCATAGATACTTTCTCCTGAGACCCTTTAACAAAACAGTTTCTAATGTTTATATTTGTTGTTGTCTGAAACTTCATCCTTCCATATTTATTTACTGTGATCTCCTATCATCGTTCCTCTCCAGTGGTTACATAAGGATATTAATGGTGATATCCTGATTATTATCTGCCACCAAAATTTTTAAACAGACTTTCATTAATCCTGTACAATATTACCTTCTAATTTAAATCACTCTCAGAATAACGTAATTGAGAATGTCTCATGACTACTATTTCTCGTACAGTTTAGCCTGTAAAAATAAAATCATGGCTAACTTTGCTGATTTACATTTTAAGTAGTAATTAATAATATAAAAACAACAGTAGAAGTAGAACATGACTAATCATTTTATCATTTATCTTAAATTGTCAGAAATATCTACACAGCTTTTCTCTCTGTGCCTTGTTTATTTTCACTGGGACTCTGTTAAAAGGGATATATTTTTGAGGAACAATTTAGTTTCAGCTTCTAGATGTCTTTCTGCATGATATGGGTTGGGCTTTTTAATTTCATGAACTATCACAGGGTGACTACAAATTACCACAAATTACCACAGACCCTTTCCTGCCTCTGTGGACCCTGAGGCAGATGGGTACCATTTGCCTAGGTTCAGTGATATCCATGTACAGGCAGCTATGCACAGGCTGCTGCTGCCACTTCCCATTGATTGCCAAACCACTTGTGAACTGCTGGCTGAAGACTCACGCGGAACCATAAGTCATGTAGACTTCTGTAGAACATGTAGGAAGTGCAGTAAAAAAATGATCAATTCTCTAAGAAACCATCTACTGTCACCTTTCTCAAATTAAATGATGAATCCTTAGTAGAAAGCTGCAGGCTTAAGTATAGTGGGCATTAGCTGAGTTACACCTGCTAACTGTGTACATGTTGAAGACTCATATATTTGCAAGTAAAATCTAACTACTTCTATATTATTTGTTCATCTGCAAATCAGTGCATTTCACTTTATGTTTGCTCAGAGTCAGCATGCGGCAGCTCAGCTGACCTGAGATGATTCGGCTTTATGCTAGAACCCTCAAACAGAGTTGTCCAACACATGAAAAAATAAGAGGAGGTAGAAGAAATCTCCCCAAAAATGTTCGTGAGCATATCATAAAGCTCCTACAAAAACCCAGCAATTTAAATAAGGTCTGGAGAAGCTTTTGTCCTAGAACAGCATTTGGAAATGGAAAATCTATGTTTATCACAGTACAGTTGTTTCAAGACAGTATTTTTATTAGGTGGTACTGTGTATGTAGCCAGAAGATTAAACACTAAAGGCCCCTATGTTTATCTGGAGAGATGTATGAGTAATTTTTGTGTCATTCTTTTTCATATGCCTTTCTGCTAAGAATAGGCTATATATACTACCACAAGACCTTTTATTGATTTATCCCAGAACTGCACCCTTGCTTTTAGCTGAGCACAATATGATAAAGCAGAGGTTTAGCTCGTAAAAAGAACACACAGGAATCTATTTAATTCACCAAGGTCATAAGCTCACCATACCTGGTTGCACAGTGTATGTGTATATATATATATTTAATTTTTATTTTTTTCAAAGTAGTTTAGGCTTAGAGCTAGGCTAGTGATTAGGCATCCTCTTAATCACAGGTGAAGAAGCATTTCAAGCTGGGAATCATGTCTTTACAACTGCAATCGTGTAGTGTTTTTCCTGCTAATGCTCCCACTCATCTCTGACTGGCATGGTGCCTTCTCACAGTTTAATTGCGAGGTTGTTGAATAATACAGATGCCAGTCAATTATATGTTTATGAGAGCAATCTGAACTTTAGTATAGGTGCAGAATTCATTCAAAAGAGCTTACCTCTGAGTGTGACGGCAGAACAGACACCCTGTGACCCTTTTGAGCCTGCAAACTTTGATATTTATTTTAAAAGAGTCACCTTGAATACCTTAAGAAAGGTCAATATAAATGTCAGAGAAATAAGCAGAGGCAATCAAAATTATTATATTCTTGGCTTTGGCTTTACAGTAGAATGTCAATGAATAGATTTTAAAAGTTACTCCTATTTGTAAAAAAATGTATTTGTCATTGTCATGACAATACTTAATCAGAAGCTAAAATGATTTACAGATAAGAGGCAAGATGAGAAGACACATCATCTATTCTGCATGCCTAGAGTGCAAATTCTTGCATATGATGCCAAAAATGTCCTAAAAGAAGTTCCCAACATTACGGTTACTGTTAATGGAGGAAAGAAAAAAAAAAAAAAAAAAAAAAAAAAAAAGTTGCTCTTTCTCTTATTACAATAATGGCCAACTGAACAAAAAAAAAAAAATCATTTGTTGAGCTAAGGATAATTTCTTTAAAAGAAACAGAAAGAGGAAACAAACAAACAAAGGCTGCATGGAAACCAAGAGAGAAAAAAATATTCTGTACTTCCCATCAACTAGCAATGTTCAGCCATGTCTCGGGAAGCAGGGTGTCAATAGGTGTAGCAGTTGTGGGCAGACAGACATCTTCATAACATGAGCCTCTACTTCCCCCTCTTGCCCACCCATAGCCTGCTGGCTTAGAGGGGTTTGGAGGGAGTCTTGATGCTGTTCCAGCACTGCTCAGCTGTGGGATTGTGGCCATGGGGGTCGACAAGCCCCATGATTGGTGATAACATCGGACTCTTAACGATGAGGCCATCAGGAATGTAAAGAGTTTACAGGGAACAAAGAAGGGCGATTGAGGAAACGCCTTGCCGTCTCGGGTTGCTTGTTCTCCAGCCGTTAAGGCATGGAAGTTGCTGGGTGTTTGGGTTGCCGGGCAAAGTTGTTGACCAATGAATGGTTAGTGGGAAAGTACTGCTGTGGGGCGAATAGTATAAGAAGGGAGCCTGTCCTCAATATGGGGATGCAACATGGATAATGAAGTTATGCCCTCCATAAGAGAGATGAAGCTAGACCCTCAGAGAGAATGAAGCTATGTCATCAATAAAGAAGTGGCAGTTACTGATTCTAAAAGAACCCTGATGTCCGTGTGGTCATTACACAACACTCAGCAATAAACGAAACACTGTGGTGGAGGAAACACTGTGGTGGAAACACTGTGGTGGAAACACTGTGGTGAATAAACGAAACACTCAGGTGGGCAACTGAGCTCAACCACAGCTGCTCTCACTCCCTGTCCTCAAAGAGAAAGGGGCAGCAAATATGATGCAAAGGGCTCAAGCGTTAAGATAAGGATGAGGAAATAATTATTGTGACGGGCAAAACAGACTCAGAGTAGGGAGAGTGTAAGATGAATTGCCTATTCCTAACAAGCTAGAGAAATGAGAAACAAAGAAACCAAAAACGCCTTCCCCATATCTACCCACTTCCACCCCCTCCCCCCAAGTGGTGCGGGGGAATGGGGGTTGCTGTCAGTCTATAACACTTCGTCTCCGCCTCTCCTTCACGGTCCCTCTCTGCCCTGCTCCACGTGGGTCCCACCCACGGGGTGCCCCGGACCGATCCTGCAGGGGCTGGCCATAGGTAGCAGCTCTTCAAGAACTGCTCCCACATGGCTCCGTACCACGGGGTCCATCCCCAGGACCAAACTGCTCCAGCACGGGTCCCCCACGGGCGGCAGCACCCCCCAGACCCCCTGCTCCTACGTGGGCTCTTGTCCACGGGCTGCAGCTCCAGCCCTGGGCCTGCTCCTGCGGGGGCTCTCCATGGGACGCAGCCTCCTCCAGGTCACATCCACCTGCTCCACCGGGGGCTCCTCCACGGGCTGCAGCGTGGAGATCTGCTCCATGTGGGACCCATGGGCTGCAGGGGGACAGCCTGCTCCACCAGCGGCCTTTCCATAGGCCACAGAGGAACTTCTGCTTCAGCGCCTGGAGCACCTCCTGCCCTCCGTTTTCACTGACCTTGGTGTCTTCAAGGCTGTTGCTCACTTCTCTCATGCACTC
Organism: Oxyura jamaicensis; assembly: GCF_011077185.1. NCBI lineage: Eukaryota > Metazoa > Chordata > Aves > Anseriformes > Anatidae > Oxyura > Oxyura jamaicensis. Next base: position 141,325,560 of record NC_048894.1, read on the forward strand.
TCCCAGTTGCTATTCCCCAGCATTTTTTTTTTTTCCCTTTCTTAAATCTGTTCTCACAGAGGCGCAATAATCGCTTATTGGCCCGGCTCTGGCCAGAGGCAGAGGCAGAGCCCTTATCTAACATGGGACTGCTTCTGGATTCTTCTCATAGAAGCTAACTCTACGTTGTGTTGTACACTCCCCCCCCCCCAAAAAAAAAAAAATATATATATATATATATATACATGTATATATATGTATATATAAATAAATAAATAACCTTGCCATGTAAACCCACGAAAAACACTGGTGTGATACCAATGCTGTTCTAGCTATAGGTGCAGAGCACAACACTATATGGGCTGCTGTGGGGAAAGTTAACTCAATCCCAGTCAGACCCAGTACATTACATTTACCTTAATCTCATGTTTCTACAGCACTGATTCTTCTAGGATTTAAGGGCCAGTGTCTTTCCCAATTTTTTACACCACATTTTTTGTCTATTTGAATATTTTAATACTGAAATGCCGTAGACTTATGTGCCCAAATCCAGCATTATAATGTTGAAAATCCCTGCTTATCAGCTTCATAATTTGTTTCCTTTTTTGAAGTTAAAGATAATTTACTCTTCAGAGCTTTTGTATATACTTTTGTATAAAAGCTGTGCTTTTGTAAAACTGTCATGCACAACTAAGTGACTGGTTCTTAACTGGGCCAGAATTCTATCTGAGGTCTAAAAGGATATACCATAAGAGCCTGATAAGAGCCTGATTTTGGATTTCTGCCTGAATAGAGATAAAAGATTCTTGCAAAATCAGTCATTTCATATGATATGCTGAGTGTTACTTGTCTTTGTTTAGGAGCATACTGGTTGAAACGCTCACATCAGAAACAGGAGATGTAGCTCCAGCTTCTCCCTCTCCTATACTTTTTTATCTTCTCTTTGCAAGAGTGACCTACACACGAAGGTGAATGAATAGCCTTCTAAGACTGAGGTATTTCCCCCTTTATGAAGATAACTGTCTTAATTTATTTCATGTATTAACAACTTTTTCTTTTTTTTTAAATCAAATTATAAAAACAGTTTTACAAACTAATTTCACCTAATGTGTTTTACTTAAATAATGTTTGAATATTTTTTAAACAAAATTCTCTATAAAATATGAAACACTTACAGATACATATACCGTGATATATCTTCTATATAAAATTGAAACTGACTGTCTAACTTAACACTTAGAACTACAAATTGAAAACTCTAACTTGTGAGAACCTAATACTGCACAGCTAGAACCAAGGCAAGACCTGGAGACATTCCTTTAAAAAACGGCAACTACAGAAGAGAGAACAGCTTGTTACTAGTGTCATTGTTCCAAATGGGACTTTTCTATTCCTTAAGAGTACCCACCATTATTTTGAGTTCCTTTTTAATATAAATAAATAAATAAATAAAATAATAATTAAAAAAGAACAACAACAAAACGACAACAAAACTTTTTCATATTTCAGCCACAAGGACCAAATACATTTTTAGCTGACCAAAAGAAGGAATGTTCCTATTTGACTTCTAACTCTTCTGGACAATAACAGAAGGTAAAAACTTTGAAGCTATTTATTATTTTGATTACAATATTATTTCTATTACACAGATGAAGGAGTAGGGTTGCACTAGGGATTCATGATTTATTCAACATTACATGAGATTATTTTGCAAGCAATGTGAGTAAAAGACATAGCAGTTTTCAAAACATGTGATTTCTTCCTCAATAGCTACTAAATATATTCAAAGGCTCCTTTAAGCCAACTTTGGTTTCTCAAGGGGGTCTGACTACTCTGTAATATCTTAGAAACTTAGAAAAGCAGTGGACAATGGTGTTGGAAGATAGATGTTGTAGATGAATTACCATTTCAAACAGTCCACAGGATACCACAGCTCTGTGGATTTTATGGAAGCATAAGGAACTATTTTCTCTATGTCTACAAAAGCTAATATTCCTCTCTAAGAGGCTCAGGCCTAGTTTAGTGGTATCATCAGAGCTTTAGTATAACCTCTGGATAAAATAACTTACTGAGATTGCCAGTCATGACACGGAAATAATTAGTACTGATGTAAACACATATAAACCAGCCATTGAGAGCCATGTCTCAGTTCCAACATGTACTGCATCTTTCAGAATAGTGTTCTGGGCAAAATCATCAGCTGTTAAAAATCCTGACTAGTGAGAGACTATGCTGCAACAGCAGAGACGAGGATTTGTCACACTGCACTCTTGGGGTGGGGGGGGAGACAGAGACTGGGGTATGTGAGAAAGGAATACATGAAAGGTAGGGAGGCAGACTGCTTTTTTTTTTTTAACTATCACCTTGCTCTGAAGAAGACAGTCATTGGCAGTGTGGAGGAAACCTTCACAGATATAAAGAAAGAAGACTGTGACCACTGAAATTTCTGGATAACTCAAATGAATGCATCAGAATTTTTATTTTAGTATGTTACTGAGGAGGATAAAAAAAATAACATAATTAAATTATATCCAAACAAATGGAATCTGTGTGCTTGTCAGTTAGCATATCTTGTTGAATTTGGGGAAGAAAGACCAATTGATACTCTAAATGCCATTAGTTAAGGTATTAAAAAAGAGTAGTATTTTTCTAAAAATAAACCAACAATATTTTAGGGATGGTAAAACAAATGATGTTGTTTTCTTATGACATCCTGAGTCACTGGAAACTCTCATTAGCCTACCATTTTATATGGTAATTCAGGGCCTATATTCTGTCTGCTCCCAGGAAATCCTGAGTTCACAAAGAGGAAAAGACTTCTTAAAAATTCCAGCAGTGGTTTATTTCCTTCTAGTTATCTTCTCTTCAAATGCAAAACAGTCTAAAGAGCTGACCTAAAGCTGAGGCTAATACAAGGTTCCTGAAAAGTGTTCAGCCTATTTTGGAATGCATCTGAGCTATTTATTTTTTTGAAAAGAAATCGTGCTTTTGCATCTTATCACAAAATATTACGTGACCTGTCATCACCTATTCTTCAGTAAAGCAAACAAATATATAATCTGCCATCTATCTTTAAATCTCAGCACATAGTAATTATGTTTGAGATTGCTCTGATGAACTTTGAGCTCTGCTCTTTTATACAGTGGCAAGAGATACGAATTCTAAGTAATTCATCTGAACTGCAAGGCTTATTTTTAATATCTGTATTTAACGTCATTTTTTTCGTTAAGGACATTGATGTGAAATCCATTCTTGGTTGACTCTGAAGTTGTGATATTAAAATAGCTATACATTGCAGGATTTGCAGACCTATTTATTTATTTATTTATGAGAATGCAATAGAAGAATGGTCCTGAGAAGTTGTAACTAATTCTGTAATTATCTATATTTGTTTAAAATTGGTTACACTAGTTTCACTGGTGTAGTCATAAGCTATAATACAGGTACCTGAAAGGAGGCTGTAGCGAGATGGCGGTTGGTCTATTCTCCCATGTGCCTGGTGACAGGACGAGGGGGAACGGGCTAAAGTTGCGCCAGGGGAGTTTAGGTTGGATATTAGGAAAAACTTCTTTACTGAACGGCTTGTTAGTCACTGTAGTGGGCTGCCCAGGGAAGTGGTTGAGTCACCATCCCTGGAGGTCTTTAAAAGACGTTTAGATGTAGAGCTTAGGGATGTGGTTTAGTGGAAGATTTGTTAGCATTAGGTCAGAGGTTGGACTCGGTGATCTTGGAGGTCTCTTCCAACCTAGACTATTCTGTGATTCTGTGTGATAATGAAATACTTTGATTTTTGGTTGTGCTCAGTGGGATAAAAGAATGTTTCTGGGTGAATATTACATCCATGAAAAATATACTTTGAATGCTTTATCTAAAAGAAGGGTTCCGGTCTCTGAAATTGATAAGGAACACGTCTCAGGCTTTTAAAAACTTAAAAACTGCAGTTGTATTTTCTTACTATAATCCCTAACAGCAACTCATTGCTGGTGAAAAGGAATTAATGATGATGTCTCTCAAAAGATATTGTAAAACCAGTAATAGAAACCTGAAAGGATGCATTGAAAAGATTAATTGAAAAGAGTGAAAAAAGCACATATTCACTTATTCTGAAATAGTGCAATATATAAATATAAAATTATCATGAATAGATGAATTTTCAAATATAATTTGCTTAAGCATAAGTCAATACTAATTTCAAACAATGCATAATACTACATGGAGAAATATTTTCTTCTGTGATAAAATTCAAGATTTTCTTTCTCAGTATATTTTATCTAATACAGACTGAGGTTGCAAGAGAGATCATGACATGATACTGTGGCAGGGCAACCTATTCCAGCACTTGTTATTTCCTTCCGATAAAGCTGACAAATATTTACATATCTAATTATTATTTAAAGCCTTCGTGGGGTTTACTTTTGTAAAGCTTTGTGTTACTCATTGGTTCATTCTGATTTTTAGAACTAATACAATGAAATTTAGGGCAGTATTCTTAATCTTCATGCTTTTGAACTCCCTGTTCAGATCAGAAACTGTGTGAAAACAATGGATATAGTAAAAACAAACCAACCAAAAAACACTTTTTATGCTGGAGTTAAGGTTGCAATAGGTTCTTGCTGTATTGTCCTTCTTAGTGCATGATCTATGTCCTTACCACAAAAAGCGTTCAGGGGAATCTTACCAATGTCTATAAATACTTGAAGGGAGGATGTAAAGATGACAGAGCTTGGCTATCTTCAATGGTACTCAGTGAGAGGAGAAGAGGCAATGGGCACAAACTGTAACACAAGAAGTTCCAGGAACATCAGGAAGCACTGTTTACTTTATTTACTGTGTGGGTGACAGAGCACTTTGAGTGTTTTCCCAAGGAGGTTGTAGGGTCTCTCTCCTTGGAGATACCCAAAAGATTTCTGGTCATAGCCTTGGACAATCTGATCTAGTTGGTCTCTGGAAGGGGGTTGGACCAGATAGCCTCCAGAGGTCCCCTCCATCCTGAACCACCCTGTTTCTGTGACCTAATCACTCTGTGACATGCTTGTTTCTAAATAAGCAGAGAAAATAACCTATTATGCACTACTTTTGAATGAAATTTAGGCATTAATTAGTCACTGTCCTGTACAGTTTTGAAAGGTGGAGGCATAAAATATGTTTTATGTTAGCAGAAGGTAGTAGAAATTATCAGTCAAGATTACTGAGAAAATTCCCATATTTTCAGCAGATTTTATCCTAGCAGAGTGTTTGATGTCTGGAGCAGATTACTAGTGAGTTAGGTACATTTAATGAGTGAATCGAGGTATGAAACAGTCAGTCTTACCTTTTGTCTCAGGTTATATTGTGCCACACTGCAGCAAAATATTCAGCAGGAGTATGAGAGTTTTTCTTTTTTTTTTTTTTTTTTTTTTTTTTTTTTTTTTTTTTTTTTTCATTTAGCAGACACTTTAAAATGTAGTAGTCTACATAGAGGTGGAATGAATGGAGTTGAATATGATCAAAATACAAGCAGAACCTGAACCTGTACAAGGATAGCAACTTCCAGTGTTTTCCTAAACAGCTGGTAACGTATATTATGAAGACATCATCTTCATCTGCCTGCACTTTAAAGGTAACTGTGGACTTTCTACATTTTCTTATGAACCAATTTTTGCATGTGCTGTGTGTGTGCTCTAGACACTTGGGGAATTTCTAACGTACTGTAGAACCCATCCAGCTGTGGTTCTGCATTAGGTTTGGCAGAAGGTAGTTAAGAAGTTGCTAAACCTCTCCAAACCACAAGTGCAGAAGGAAAAGATTTACAAACTACACAGAGCCTATTTTTTGTAGCAGGAATGCCTTATAATACAATTGCAGGATGGCAGCATAAATCCTGAGAGAAGTGGCATAGGAAAGTACCAGAGTTCATTTGGGTATAAACACAAATCATAAAATAACACAAATCAGTCAGTTACTGGCTCCTGAAAGACTGCGGTCTCCAGAGGTGGGTGGAACCAGTATCCAGTGTATCCTAAACATCCCATATAAGGTGAAAACACATAAGAAGTTACAAGATGTTATAAAAGATAGTTACATCCACAGAGGAACGAAAACAAAGGAAAGGCAAGAATTGCTCCATCATTGTATCCTAGTTAAGGGAGCCATGTCTGGTCACTGCAGTTACTTATCTACTGTGGGTCTTCTCTCATTTTGGTAGGAAAACTCTGCATTTAATTTTCTTTTTCCTCTTTTCCTCCATTCAAAACATTCCCTTAGTACGTATCACTGCTGAGTTGAAAGATTTTAGCTTATATAATCAGGTAAAATATACCAGAACAGCAGACCACTAATCTAGCAAAAAAAAAAAAAGTGACTCCATTCACCCAGGTATCAGATCAACTCCATGGCAAAGGATGAGAATGTTGTGGTGACATTGTGTGGAATGGGGGATGACTTAAACCAGTTTCAATGTCTATGAAAGTGTACAGATGTCGCTCTGCAGTAATATTGAGTGATATAGAGTCAAAGTTACTGCATCCCTGTTCCACTCCATTCTATCACAATCTAGGAGTTTTAGCTTGCTTGATTTCATGCTAGGAGCCTTGGGAATTGCACTAAACTGAGCCGTCCTCTGTTTCTCAGACTTGTATCAAAAATCTGCAGGCAAAACGCTTCTGAAGATTAAAAATTCTTAACCCATTGGAATTACCAGAATAGAATGTCTTTTTTTTTTTTTTTTCCTGTTAGAATGTCTGTTGTGAGGGAGATTTTCTTCTGAACAGTTCTACATATAAATTCCCTTATATACCAACCGGAAATAAGTTCAGCCAGTGTTCTGTTGTTTTAACATTTCAAAACCTGATGATAGCCAGACTCAGGATGTACTCTCATTTCAGTGAATTATAAAGCAAGAAGATGTAATCAGTATAATTAAACAATAAGAACAGTCTTGTAATAAATTATTAATAACCACAGTATAAATGTTTCAAATTTTATCATTTGTGTCACATTGTCGTATATTTTCTAAATGTTACTTTTTTGATTCCTCATGCTCGCAGTTGTCACATACATGAATACCCTAAACTAGATCTGATGAAATTTAGGAGAAATGCTTGATATTGTTTGGGCCTACAGCAGGAAACAACTACAGACAGATTTGCTGGATTAAATTACTAACAAGTCCTGCAGCCAATTCTGTTTACATTTAGTTTCTGAAAATTCTACAGTATGGGAAAAACATGGAACATTTTAATTTGGCATAAAAGATGTCAAAAATCACTTAACATCACAGCATCTTGCACTAAACAAGAGGATTTACATAGTCAGGACCTGCTTTGGCAACAAAGCCATGCTTCTGAATCCTGAGTAGGTATAGATTTATGCTCTGGTATGAGCAAATGGCAGGTGCAATTATATGGAATTTAGCAAGTGAGAGAGATTAACAAGTATAGGCATTCCAAAACAATTATATTCTTCTACAGTCTCAATAATTTCTCCTTAATAATTACTCTATTCTATATTTGAAATATTATACACTAATGAGAATGATCTACTACCACAACTGCATCTTTCTTCAGGCCATTGAATAACCAGAGAAAACAAAAATTCCACTCTTATAATGAAACAGTAAGCATTTTGAAAATAAATAAATGAATGAATAATTTATTCTGGGAATTGCGGAAATTTCAGGAAATATTAAGTAAGCAATGTCACACTTTTAATAATATAAATCAAGACCTACTAAACATAATTTGTCTCAAAACACAGACTGAGTACCATGACACATGTCAGCAGTGTTCTCTATCATCTGGAAATTGTAATAATGATGGAAAAGAGAAGGACTTTTATGTTTTCCATAGTTCTTATTAAGAATTTTCAATTTAATGTCCCTTCAAAACAGTGGGTATCTCAGCATCCTGTAAACTTGTTTTTAAATCATTCTTAGTCAGTTACTTAGCTGACAGGTAATATCCTAAATTCATTAAATGTGTAAAATCCTTATATTATCCTCTTAACAAAATCCACATTAATAAATGTGTTAATAAATATGGGTTTTTGTGTGGCATGGCACAGAGACATGACAGCGCTGTAAATGATAAATAATTCACTACAGCAGTTAACTTCTAATAAAACAAACACATATTTCATAATAACGGAAGATATGCTCAAAACCCAATCATTATATCTTTAAATGTTTTACTTGACAGAATTATATATTGAAAATTGTATTTTAAGTATAATCAGGACCAGAGAAAACTATTCAGTAAACCAAATCAAAATGCTTATAATGAAAAATAAATAGATAAAATTTTTGAAATTATGTTAAGTTAGGGTAGATAAATGAATGAGACAACTTTTTTCAAGTCCTTTCAGAAATCATATGATTCCATTGAAATAAGCAAACTATTAACTAAAGGAAACTAATAGAGTCTCATTGTGAATATGTGACTGGCAAGGAACAGGTAAAGAACAAATGTGTTTTATAAGGAAATAAAAGATTCAGGAATGAAAACTAGGAAACAGAGGTAATATGCATCAAGTTAATGAGCAGGTATATTTTTATGACCTCTGTAGCAGGAATCAACTCTTCTCCTACTTCTTCACAAACTGATATCTGGTGGATACAATGAGGCTAATGAAGCCAGATATACTGAGACTAATTCCAGACACTTTCACATGAAGGTCATACAGAAACTTTCCAGTATTTTGAAGGGGTCTGCTATTGCAAAGTTAGTGTTAATACTTCCATAATACACACACAAAAAAATGAAGCAAGTAACAATGAAGTGTCTTGTTCTAGAAACCTGACATAGACGGCTTTGCAAACAGGTTTTTATCTAGTACAGTGTGAAGCAAGAACGATTCCTTTACCTATGTCTGTACTATGGTTTAATTTTATTGCACGTACCATATCACAGTAGGTGATAAACGGCTAATAGGAAGTGTGCATGTGTCATCTTTGCTTCATCAGTCTGTTCTGGAATCACAGGTACAATCTGCTGGGTCTTGGTACATGCCAGTCATAATAATCCGTTGTACAAGAGAGACAAGACCTTGACTTTCTTGCTGTGAATCTATCCTTACTATTAGAACTCTTAGGTTGTTCACTCTTCAGATGATGCCTGTCTGTTCTGTTGTCTGTTCTATTTCTGCTTTCTGTTCCAAGAAACAATGGGTTGCTGAGACATGGTAGTGGTGTCACTGTTGCACAAACAGGAGAACATGAAATTGCTGAAGGCTTTTTATCTCTCAGTTGCACATGCAGTCTTTTGCTGAGACAATATGTAGAACAAAGAACCCTACCATGTTACTTTTACCTGGGAAAGTTCTCCTTAAGAGAAAGAGATTCCCACTGAAACAGTGAAAACAAAATCTGCCTGTTTTTGTTTGTTTGTTTTTTTCAAAAATGAAAAAGTACATTATATATTCATACATACATACATACATACATACATATATGTATGTATCAATTTATATATATATGTAAAGTTTTGGTCCACCTCTTTACTCACCGAGCTGTAGTATGGATGATCAACTCTGATTCTTTTAAATACCTTCTTTAAATATTTTTTTTTTTATTTTAATTTCTGATATATCATGAATGTATTCTGTCTAATAGGTAGTGTGCTTTCCTCACTGAAGCTGTTTCATACATATCTTTTCTCTGTTTGTATAGGTAAGCCTTTTCAAGTTAGGTCTACAAAGTACAAATTTCATGCTGTAATAAATATTTTAATTCTTTTATGTAACCTCCAGGGGTCAGATCTAGTGAGAGAACCCAATGGAATGGCATGCTCAAAAAGAAAAAAAAGCTGTAATTACTCTTCTGCATCTCATTCATGGGTCAGTGATAAAGAAAAGCTCCTAGGGAATCTCTTCAGTGTGTACTCATGTTTATTGAGTGAAATGTTATGTTATCTTTACACTAAACTTTTTCACTTAATCTTTTTTTTTTTTTTTTTTTTTTTTTTTAATTAATTCTGTATAATACTTGGAACATCTGAGCATTCTGCAGATCTTGAGATCTGTGGCCATTTGAGAGCAAATTTAAATGAAGTTGTCTAACCCTATTGTTGATAGTAATAGGTTTATAAATCCTGATTACATCCAGGATAACCACTCAGACACTAAGCACTTTGAACTTCTCTGCAATAGATATTTGATGCTAATTTCCATTTCTTCAATTAGATTATTAAATTTACACCTACAACCTTTTTTTTTATGTGTTGCCTAGCCCAGCGTATAGCAAGTGAATATGACATGATTACAAGTTGAAACATCTCTCAATAGCTTTCTGTACGTCACTATTATGGTATAGGAATTAATGTTATTAGATTTCACTGTTGTGGCCTTACGAGGAAGATGCCAGGATTTTACCTAGATATTTTTGTACAAAGCTTTAAAATATGTCTAAAGCTACCTTCTGGGAAAAAAAAAAAAAAAAAAAAAAAAAAAAAAAAAAGAGCTTTAAAGTCAGTACTTAAAAAATGGATAATCCATTTCTTTCTTTGATAACTTTTTTTCAGACATAAATTTACTTAGAGGCTAGGGTGTTACCAGTAACCCTAGTCTGTCCCATGCAGGTTCAGTTAAGGAGTTTTGAATATCTGCATGCTTTACACCATTCACAGCAGGGTGGCTCTAGTTTCCTGTGGCTCTAGTTTCTTTCAGGAGTTAATCACCTTTTTAATTAAAAAGAAATAGCTGTGTTCTTACAGTTAATATCAGCATGAAAATTTTTGCAGTTCTTAAGACTTACACAGTGTTGTGCCACTGCATGAACTTTAACCCATAGTAAGCATGATGGGGAAGGAAAGATTATATCTGGAAAAATTATATCTGGAAAAATTATGCAGGAAACTATTTTCTACAGATGGAATTACTAGTGGGGAGCTCTGTGTTCTTTTTTATAACAGACTATAGTCACAAAAATGTAAGTGAAGCATGATGTCTCTGTTCATGCTTTTAACTCAGTACAATATACACACACAAACAAAACAAAACACCACCACCAAATATATATATATATATTACATCAGTTACATCAAGTTTTAGAAACTGAGATTAGTCAAGGAAGCTGTAAATAGACCTGATTTTTCTTTGTTTTTTAGCAAAATGTATGGATCTATAATAGAGTCTGTGCCTTTATTTTATTTTATTTTCCCCTCCCATTAAAGATTTCTTATGAGTGTAACAAAATACAGATAATTTAACTGACTGGAGATACAAATATTTTTCTACTTCCATGTGGGCTGGTGAGTTCCCTATGGATTTCTAGTCCTGTGTAGAACAAATATTAATAACACTGTGTTAAGATACATGCTATTTAGGTGTAATTTCTTGATGAGGTAATATGTTCTCTGTAACTGTTAGACAAAATGGTGAAATGAATTTATAAAGCAAATATTATATTTTTGAATAAATGTGTGTATATAATGTATATTTAAAGATTGTCATTTTTAATATTGCATCACCTGGCTGTCGTTTGGTGACTGAAGATTGGTAAAACTGAACATGCATGCATATGTATTTTTATATATATCAGCTAGGGAATTAGAGATCATGGTGATTGGAGAAGTTAGAAGACTGATGAAGCAAGGCAGTTTTAAACTTTAAAACTAGACTTACTAATTTAGGTCAATTTAGTTTGATACTTTTGTTTAGTATTTTTGTGTTACTTGCCATCTTTCTAAAAGTGGGAATTTTTGTTCCCAACATTCCTTATTTTTGCTTCTTCTATTCATTATTCTTGTGTGTTTTGCAGGATGTCTTGTCTATTTGATGCTCCTTGTTCTTATCTTGTCTTGCAACTTTCTGTTACTTGGAGTCTCTTATGCCCGACTATATAGATCTTTTCCCCTTGGTCGCATAATTATGTAAAACCTTTTATGTTATGTCTGATATGTCAGTACAAAATACTGGTGTATTTTGTTGGTTATACCATCTCCAAAGCACAGAGAATATTTGGAATGTTGTTCATCAGGTCTAAGGAATCTCTTTCAAATGTTTGGGCTACGTAGTCATCTGAATGGCGCTATTACAAAGTTAATTTGTTATTTGCATCAGAGGTAGATAGAGAAGTGTCTGGATCTGATGAATGAAGGTGAAATGGCTGGAGATTCATCCAAAGAGAATTTGAGTAGATATATATATTATATAAGAATATATATAAGAATATTTGAAACCCTTTTTTTTTTTTTTTTTTGTAATGATTTTATATTTCCTTAACAATGCTGGCACTAAGTAATGATATAATGTAACCCACTATTTTATGTGTACATTGTAGAGACAGAGGAAATGGTATTTTTTTCTCTAAAAGGTGTAATGGTCAGAAATTCTTATATTAAATTCAAATCTTGTTTTAACCTGTATCTTCCTTCCTTAATAATTAACTATTCCATTCCACGGAAAGATTGGAAGTAACTCAACATTTACATTTTCTCTGGTTAACTGCAACTGTATTATGCCCATCTTTTAGCAACTGTGTTAGCTTACTGAGTGCTTACAGTTGTTATTCAGAGAATAGGAGGATAGTTGCTGGAAACTTTGTAGTCTTGTAAGACTTAAAATGCATTAAGAAACTGACGTTTTAATGTGATTTAGTAATGATATCTGGCAGAGTTAACTGTTCTCCAGTTTTTAGAGTTCTCCAATTGTCAATTGCCTGCCTGCAATCCAACTTTGTGATTGAGATGAAGATATTTAGAGGAAATGAGTTTCATCCTGACCATGTTAAAATAAATATTCATTTTTGACTTCAGTATTGTTCAGAGATGGCTCTAATTGAGTTTGTTCAAACTATTATTATAAATATTATTATTTAAAAGCTTCATCCTTTTATGAAGTTAGCTTATGCAAACATACATTACTACGATGAAATAGTACATAAATGACTTAGGCTCTACTTTTATTTATGGAAAATAATTAAAAACATGCTGTATTTCTGATCAATTAATCTGAAAAGTCTGTTGTACTAATAAATAATGCCTTTTTCAATTATTTTTCAGCTGCTATTTTTTTTTAATTTGATAAAAGAAAAAAGTCTTAGAAAAATCTAGAATGATTTATTAGTATTTGTTACAGCTTAATGTATAATATTTGTAAAAGAATTACATTTTACTAGAATAAGAAAATTATTACAGTTTTATTAGATATATTAAAAATAGAATTATGTGCCTGTATTGCCATGTAAATAATCAGTATATTTTCCAATGTAATGTACTGATGCTAATCATTAATCTTTATAGAACTATAACAGTTTCTAACTGTTTAACTTCTATTGCTCTGATTTTTCTTTAATAAAAATGCTTCAACTATGGCAAAACTGCTGCTAGATGAATATATGTGCATATCTGACTTAAAATTTTATCTAAACAGAATAGTGACCAGTTTAAATATTTAAATACATTAATATTCAATACTTTTTAATGAATAGTTATCAGATACAAGTTTTCAGGTTTTGGAAACTGAGATTAACATATTTCAAAATAAATTCCCATTTGTGGAACATCTATGCTAACAAAGACATGATTTCTTAACTCCCTCACCTCATCAGAAGTCCAGATAAAGGACCTAATCATCACAGCAAGATGTAAATTGTTATGTTTGGATTACACATTTTGAATGAACACCACATTAGAGATTTTATTTTTCTTTCCAAATTATTTCTTTTTTATTCATCTATAAATCACTAGACCTTTTCCTGTTCTGAAATATTTTATAGTCATCAAAAAACACTGAACATTTGATTAATGTGGATCAAACCCAAACTGGATAGAGTACAACAATGTTTTGCTGAAGGTACACCATGACAATTTTCAGTACTGCTGACTTCTTGAGTACTTTTGAGGACTGTAGAGATCAGTGAAATAAATTTAACTTGTGAGAAAGCAGTTAAGCATTTTCTATAAATACACAGAAAATGCCCAGTTCTTAATACAGGAAAGGTGATTGAAGAAAGGAAGATAATGAGAGATTTGAGTCTTTTGAGCTCAGAAGGGGTTTCCTAGTTGCAGTACCTTGATGTCTTCAGAAAGAAGTTTTGTTTGTGGGTATTTTTTGTTTTGTTTTGTTTTCTTGTTTTGTTTTGTTTTGGTTGCTTGCTTCTTAACCATGGATTAGTGAGCTAAATGCAAATAATAAAGTTGCTGTGATGTTACATTAAAAAGGTGGAAGGACTGAAAACAGTAGAAGGTGCTGAAAGAAATAAAAGGTTAGAAATGTGAAACAGAGATAAAATGTAATACAAGTTTTATTGTGCTTTTAGGACTAAATTATATAAAACCATAACCAAACACAACGTATTAAAGTAAAACCAGCTAGAAAAGAGGAGATAACACAGGAAGATCAAAACAATTTGACTATATTAGTTAATCAGTTCAGTTAGGCACAGTGAAGCATTTCTGAAAAAAATACTGTTATGACATTAGGAGAAGTGTGTATATATATATATTTAGACATGGAATTGGAATGGGTACTGCTAAAAAATAAAATAAAATACTAGAATACTGTATACAATTCTGGTTACCTTGCTACAAACTAAAATTGGAATGGACTCAGATAAGAACTCTTACAGGTTATAGGAGAGTCAGTTTTATGAGAGAGGATTAAAATAATTTCCCTTGCATGACCAGCAAAATGAAGAATGAGAGGGGATCAGATTGTTCTCTATAATACATTACAGAATTGAACAAGAGGTAGAGAGAACAGTTATTTAAACTGAAGGACAATGTTGGCACAGGTGCAGCGGTTATAAATTGGCTACAAAGTAGATAGGTTGTAAATTTAAAAGAAAGGTTCCTAATCATTAGAGAATAAGTGAGGAAGTAAAAATATCCAACTGCTTTTAAGATGGACCTTGAACATATTTGATTAAAATAATACGGATAATAAAATTAATTTTATATTGATTTTGTTGCTTTGAGTTTCAAACAATATGTCTGTGAAATTAAATTCTCTTTCAAATTTATGTGCTGAACTACTGCTTTTATATGCTGGTAGGAATTAAACTGAGACAACAAACATATAATGGACGTACAAATATGATGAGCACTTTTGTTCTATTAAAAAGTACAAAAACTTTCTAGGATCTCTTAGGAAGGGTCAGTGCTTCAGACTTACGATGACAGAGCTAATCACTACTTGAGGTTAGTCGTAATTTCCTAGCTGAGTTCTTGCTTCAGTTATTTCAGTTATAATTTCTCTTTAAATACTTTGGTGTGTTTAGGGACTTTGCTACCTTGTTTGGTTTATCAGTCTAATTGAAACTATACCTAAGTGAGCATTTTAAAAATATAGACTTACAAATGATGTTTCTTGAATTGTTTTAGGGACTGTTTGGTTGTTTTAAAATTATTTTCTTCTAAAAAAGACCTGTAATCAAACCAATAAGATAATTTGGCATCTTTTCTGATTTTGTCTTCTTCTCATCTTCAACAGTTAATGCAATTAAACATTAAAACCAAAATTCCAGATAGCTTCCTCACTTTTCCCACTAACGGGCAATGGAAGTTTCTGGAAAAGCTCCTAAATTTTTGTACTTTAAAGTTGTCATAATTCAGGCTCATAGTATCCTGTAGGAATCCTTTTTATTTCTCTCTTTTTCCCTCTCCCTCTTCTTTTCTCTCTTTCTCTCCTTCACTCTCATTTTAACTTTTTTTTTTTTTATATATATATATCTTAAACTGTACTACATATATATGATTAAATAACGTGCATGTAAAAGTCAAGCAAAGATGTTCCTTATTTTACTTAAAATCTTATTAGGCTTAGTATTTCTGGTGCTTGCTTTCTTTTTCTTGAAAATTATTTGAGCAGAAACCAGTGTGCTCTTTCAAAATGAAAAATAGCACATCAGTCCAAATCTTATAGAAAAGATTCTGCCAATTTATTTATTCTATCTTCATAAGCTAATAGATGATGATAATTTAACATTATAATAGGGCCTGAATTTAGCTGCCTCTTTAAGAAACCATTATTGATATATATAATTTTTCCTATTCATTCCTTTGGCAGAGTATCTGTGACCAGTATAGTCTTCAAAAGAAATTGAACAGATTTGGTCTTAAAAGCTGGCAGATGGACTTAGAAAATTCCCATCAAAGGCTTTATTGGTTACCTTCAAACATAATCAAGCCTTTAAGACTGCCAAGTAACGTGGCATATATTATTTGTAAATGAATGCTGATACATTGGCTGAGATGTTTGGAAAATGGAGATTTTTAAGCAATTAAAACTGGCCTTATTTTTTTTAGTATTTGCTGTGATTCATCATTTCTATTCAAAGTGGTAGATCTAAAATTTTTTATCATGGATATGTTCTGTGGTGGATGACTTCACTAGACAGTATCCCACTGCAATATGTAGTCCATGAATTTATGAAAAATAACAGTGTATGAATAAAGGAGCTCACAGTTTATGTTGAAAAAATACAGCACATGAATAAGGGAAATAACTCTGACTGAAGAAAAAGGAATTCACAAAATGTTACACATGGAACAAGCAGGTAATCATTAGCTGTTCATGCTACCAGCATGTTTGCCCAGATAAGTACAGGGCAGATATGCCCTTTTACTGGAAGCTTTGAACCTGGAACCCTATATGGCCCATACCAATGCATTTCCATCTTGTTGGATATGAATCTAACTCAATTGCTGAATATTTTGGCAGGAATTATATTGGATGCCCTTTAATAATGCATCAGGACTGAAGTCTGAGAGGCATTGGCATTGAATTACTTAGTGATTATGGTTCCATCCCTCACTTGCACAAGGTGAACTAAGATCTATCTATACATGTCAGTTCAGCCAAACATTTTAAAATTTTATTAAAGAACTGCTTTCTCAGTTATTAAAAGGTAACATTTAAGTAGTAAGTTAAAAATGAGGCTCATAAGACTGTTTGCTAATGAATGGATTCCAATAGTGAATCTTCACTTTTTTAGGCTATTAATGTATTAAGTGGGTGGCTGACAAACCTTGTGTATCATGTAGGACTGATAAGACTTTTTCTTGAAAAATAAAATAGCTTTTACTTCAGAGTTGTTCAATTTCTAGCCCTCAGTATTCCAGAGACAACCTAAAAGTTTGGAAGTCTTCAGAGGTCTCAGTTGACTGTAAGCTGGCAAACGTGATCCTAGTTTTCAAGAAGGGCAAGAAAGAAGATCCTGGCACTTACAGGCCTGTCAGTCTCACTTCAGTGCCTCGTAAAATTGTGGAGAAGATTATTCTGGGACATTTTGAAAATCACCTAAATGACAATGCAGTCACTGGCCAGAGCCAACATGGGCTCACTAGAGGAAGATCATGCCTCTCAAACTCAGTTTCCTTTTACAACAGGATCACCCAGCTAGCTGACCAAAGGAAGCCAGTCGATGTAATCTTTCTGTATTTCAGTAAAGCTATTGATACTGTCTCTCACAGCATCCTTCTGGATAAAATGACCAGAATACAGTTAGATAAAAACATAAGATGAGTGAACAATAGACTGATGTGTTGGGCCCAGAGGGTTCTTGTAAATGGGGTTACATCAGGCTGGCGACCAGGGCTCTTTTTTAGGACCAGTCCTCTTCAATGTTTTCATAAACGATTTGGATGAAGGACTTATAGGTTTTTTGAGCAAGTTCACGGATGATACCAAATTGACTGGACCTGTTGACTCTCTCAAGGGTGATGAGGCTTTGCAGAGAGATCTGGACAAATTAGAGAGATGGGCAATCACCAACAATATGAAGTTTAACAAGGGCAAGTTCTGGATTCTGCACCTGGGAAGGGGTGTGAGGAGTGGCTGAAGTCACTTTGATTGTTCTGCCTGGAGGAGACTGAGGGGATACCTCATTGCAGTTTACAACTTCCTCAAAAGTGGGAGCCAAGAGGCAGGTGCTGATCTCTTCTCTCTAGTGACATGAGGTAGGACCCGAGGGAAAGCTTGAAGTTGCGACAGGGGAGGTTCAGTCTGGATATGAGGAAAAAAGTTTTTCATCAAGAGAGTGGTGGGGCACTGGAACAGGCTTCCCAGGGAAGTGGTCACAGCATCAAATCTGCTGGCGTTCAAGAAGATTTTGGACAAAGCTCTTGGACAAAGCTCTCAGACACATGGTCCGATATATATATATATATATTTGCGTGGTCCTTTGGGGATGGAGGAGTTGGACTTGATGATCCTTCCAACTTGGATATTCTGTGGTTCTATGATTCTAAGTCCATGTTTTCTTAAGACAGAAAAGAGAAGAAGATAAGAAGAAGAAAAGAACCCAAAATTAATTGCTTAAAAAAGAGAAAGCAAGGGAGAGAGGAAAAAAAAATAAGGGGGGGAGGGGGGGGAAGGGGAGAGGGAGGAAGAAAGAAATTGTGCTTTACCTTACTCTTTTGTTTCATAGGTTAGCACTGATGTTGTGACTTTTGAAAATTTTGGACTGGGAAAAGTGGAATTCATTCATTATGCTCTGAAGTACCGTATGAATAAATCCTACCTACCTCTATTGCTCATCTTTCTTATACGGTAGGCATCTACATCTAAACTATTTGTCTATGCTGTCATAGCCAATGTAGAGTCATCAAAAGTGCAATTCACCTTACTAAATAAAGGTATTGTAAAACATATGCAAGGAATTGTGTGATGACTTGCAACTTGCCAAATCCTCCTTGCCAGGGGAGGTTTAGGTTAGAAATTGGGAGACATTTCTTCTCAGAAAGAGTAGTCAGACATTGGAACGGGTTGCCCAGGGAAGTGGTGGATTCACCGTCCCTGGGGTGTTCAAGGAAAGGTTGGATGTAGTGCTTAGGGACTGGTTTAGTGGGTGACATTGGTAGTAGGGTGATGGTTGGACTGGATGATGAAAGATCTTGGAGGTCTTTTCCAACCTTAAAGATTCTATGATTCTAACTTAACCAGTACTGACTAGTTTGTGATAAGTGATAAAGTAAATAAAGGTGTCTTGCTCAGGTGTAGATGCCTAATCAGATGATGATGATGATGATGATGATGATGATGATGATGATGATTTTCCATAGGAATCATTCCATTTACTTTAACAGGGCACTTTCTCATGTTCCATTTGCAGAGAACCCCTCTGGTCCTGTGAAAGTTTGTCAGAGCTTCCATTGGACACTTCCTTTACTGAACTGTATGAAAATTTTATTATAGCTAAGTTTTATAGGGTAGAACTCTGAATATTTATTCATTAAATATATTTTTATATATTTATTATATATATATAATATATATATATTTAATATATATTAAATTATATAAATATAATTTAATATAAATTATATTTATTAAATATATGAGATACGCATATATATATAATATGCATATCTCATATATTTAACTACAAGTATTGTGCTAACTTTAATATCTTTTTATTAACGTGTTCAGAACACATATTCATCCATTAAGGCTGGGAGGCTTCCTTGTGTAAGAAATAACTTGAGGCTTTATCTGAAAGCTTGATTATATCGAGTCAAAAAAAAAGTGTAGACTCAAGCTGTACTTTTGTCTACTAGAATTGCAACAAACGTATACATAGAGCATCATGACTGATGAGCATATGGGTTGTGGTAAATGGGGCCACATCAGGCTGGTGGATGGTCACTAGTGGGGTCCCTCAAGGCTCCATTTTAGGGCCAGTCCTCTTCAATGTTTTTATAAATGATTTGGATGTAGGATTAGAAGGTGTTTTGAGCAAATTTGCTGATGGCACCAAACTTGGAGGAGTTGTGGACTCGGATGAAGGTGGAAAGGCCTTGCAGAGAGATCTGGACAGGTGCGGTGCCAGGAGTTGGACTTGTTGATCCTTATGGGTTCCTTCCAACTTGGGATATTCTATGATTCTATGATTCTATGTATACATAGAGAACTTGACTCGTCCTTTCTCTCCAGATTTTTTTTTACTACCGTTGACTCATCATTTCTCTCCAGATTTTTTTTTTTTTACTATCCTAAAACTCCTTTTGCTCAGTGTTGTTATGTCTCAAGTTGCATGATGTTCATAATTATCAAAGATCAGGTATAAAATGTTGTATCTGTGTATAAGATCTATATCTTGGTCATGATAATAAAAACATTCTGCAGTAGATACTGTAATATCTAGTGCCATTCAGGTGACCAATTCAGACAATTCTGTTCATTTTTTCTGTAAGAAAATATTAAGTAAGCTGATCAAATGAGAGCCTTTATTGTTTCTCAGCTTGACTGCAGTTTGATCAGAGATGCTTTATCTTCTGCCAGTACAAATCATTCACCATGAGATGTAATATTGGTAGATGTGAAGTGCCATCGTGTAACTTCTAGTCCTCCTGCATCACAAGTCTCCTTTCATATTGTCTCTGCCTTTGACGAAAAGGTACATCCAGCCATATTTGAAGTTTAAAACTCACACTTTCATTATTTTCAGTTTTAGAATGCTTCTTCACTGGAAATTTAAACCAGTATTTAAACAAGAATTAAATGGAAATGTTTAAAATTTTATACATGTCTACAGGGTATTCTGACAGCAGTACTGAAACCATGTGAGTATGGAGTATATTTATTAGTTCAAGGGTCAAAGCAGCTTTTCAGCTACACAATAAGTAATTTGTCAGAAGATTGGCAATTTAAAGATGATCTCCCTTCAAGTTGTCTCTATAATTTAGAAAACTGCAAAGAAGCCCCAGTAGTTCATCATTCAAGAGTTTGTCATGCACGTTCTTTGGTGGCTTCCTTAGCTCCCTGAAAGAAGTTACCCTATTTTGCAGACTTTTCATCTTCTTCTATCCTTGAAATTCTTTTTTTATTTTTTTTTTATTTTTTTATTTTTTTTTATTTCTCAGCACAAATTAAGCCTCAGGGAAGATAAGAAATGTAATGTATAAGTTGTATCACCATGTAATGCTTCTTGGTTTTGTGGCATTTTTTCACCTCTGAGCTAGTAACTAGTGATAATGGCGAGCAACATTCTTGAAAGTTTCTTTAACAAAAAGTTAAAAACTGTATACAAATATGCATTTCTAAATACCAATAATCCTCTGTGTATATGTAATGTCTTAGTTTTAATCTACTGAAAGCTCTTTTAAGTTAGACTTTTTTTCTTCAGTTACCGGAACAGAATCAATTGATATTATATATATTATAGAATCATAGAATGGCTTGTGTTGGAAGGGATCTTAAAGATCATCTAGTTCCAACCCTCCCTGCCATAAGCAGACACTAGATCAGTTTGGCCAAGGCCCCATCCATCCTGTCCTTGAACACCTCCAGGAATGGGGCATCCACAAGTTCTCTAGGCAACTTGTGCCAGTGCCAGTACCGTCTCAGCAATAGACAAAACACTGGTGTGATACCAATGCTGTTCCAGCTACAAGTGCAGACCACACTACTGTATGGGCCACTGCAGGGAAAATTAACTCCATCCCAGCCTGATCTTTTGTTCAGCATAGAGGTGGGGGAGATGTCATGATGGCCTACAGATTCCTCACAAGGGGAGTGGGGGGCCAGGTGGTGATAGGACCCAAGGGAACAAGATGAAGCTTCATCAGGGGAGGTTCAGGTTGGATGTCAATATTCATCAGCAACTTAGCCACTTAGTCCAAGTCCCAGAAGGCAAAGGCAGGGACTAGAAAATGAAGAACCACCCATTGTAGGGAAGATTGGGTTCAAGACCATATAAGAAACATAAAGGTGCACAAGTGCATGGGAACTGATGAGATGCATCCATTGGTCCTGAGGGAACTGACAGATGAAGTTGCTAAGCCACTGCCCATCATATTTGAGAAGTTATGGCAGCTCAGTGAAGTTCCAACTGACTGGAAGAGGGGAAACGTAACTCCTTTTTTTTTTTTTTTTTTTTTTTTTAAGGGAAAAAAACAAAACAAAACAAAACAAAAAAAAAAAAAGGCTTGTGGAACTACAGACCAGTCACTTCTGTGCCCAGCAAGATCATTGTGCAGATCCTCCTGGAAAATATGTTAAGGAACTTGGAAAATTAGGATGTGATTGGTAACAGCCAATGTGGCTTCATGAAGGGCAAATTATACCTGAAGGCCAGGGTTACAGCACAGGTAGATAGGGGAAGAAAACTGAAATAATCTACCTAGGCTTGTACAAAGCATTTGACACATTTCCACATGATATCCTTGTCTTTAAATTGAAGAGAAGACATCTTTGATGGATAGAACATCAAATACCCACCATCAAATGGTGGGTAAAGAATTGGCTGGATGGTTGTGCTCAAAGAGTTGTGGTCAACAGCTCAATGTCCAAGTGGAGAAAAGAGATGAGTGATATTCCAGATGTAGTTTGCACTTAGGAATCTATACAACCTTATTTCTGACCTGTAATTAGGTATTATTATACTTAATGTTTAATAAATTTATATTCTATGGCCATTTAATAGATTAAAATTCAGAATAATTCTTACACTTTATTTCATTCCTTATTTTTCCTTCATATGTCACTGAAAGAAAAAAATAAGATTGCTGGAAGTGTTTTATGCACTTGTTGTGTTATTTTTTGTTTTGTTCATTAGTTTGTTTTAATTTTAGTCCTGAGTAAGGGCTTTAGAAATCTTTTCAGGTAGGGATTTTTTAAGACTGACAATAAGAGTAACATCAAAGGAATGCTTAAATGAACACGTCAAGATTCTCAAGTAGTGAAATACTGAAATAATTGTAAATTTAAAATGTACAGATAATTTTAAGAGCCAAGATGAAAATTATATTGGGAAAAATATAGGCCTTATTCCTATTGTCATGTGGAAATGATTCAATGACAGCCTTGAGACCTAGTTTCTTGAGCACTGAATAAAAACTTCTTATGAATATATTCACTGCATTTAAAAGGGTCACTGACCTCAAGTTTGCAAAACTGCCACATATTGTTAAGTGGGCTTTAAATTAAAGATAAAATAGGGAAATTAACTGTCACATAGCACAAAGGAACTGACATGATCTCCCAACCCACAAAATAAGCAAATGCTGAATAAATTAACTAACTTTTATTTCAGAACAAAATGGTGAATATTAACATTATAAAATATCTAGATGAAGAGAGAAACAAGATCAAGAGACTGCATTATATGTTGGGCCTGTTTTAGCATGAATAACAACTTTGTGATAGTCATGAATAAATATATCATCACTATGTAGATATAATAATATTTCTAGAAAACATTATAAAATAAACTATATTATAAAGATGACATCAGAAATGGGTAACAAATATAAATTATGCAATATGATTGTGATTGGATTTTTTTTGTTTGTTAATACAAAACAAATAAACAAACAAACTAACAAAAGAAGTGGGGGAGGGCATTTTTTTTTTTTTTTTCTCCAGCTAACCTGAAATTAACTGTATATAATGTGACTGATTATCTATTACCAGAGAGAATCAAGCAAACAAAGACATGTTTCTGAATAGATGTTGTTTTCAGATTCTAAAAATATCCTCGTGAATAACAGGAGTGAGACAATTATTGTATTCTTAAAATATAATGCAAAACATCAAACTGGTATAAAAATGCTTTTAAATACAATCAATTGTTTTTTATCAGAATGACCTTGGAAAAGTTCAGGGAAAAATTATGATCTATTACCATAGAAATTAACTTAAAAACAATACATATTGTAGCCTCATAAGAAGCATTAGCTATTGGCTTTAATTGAAAAAAATGGATGGGTATGCCAAAAGAAATATAATTGAGGTCAAATATATATATATATAAAGCAACCTTGAACAGAATTATATAAAAAACAACCTTATTCTGACAGTTTTCTGCACAAGCACTGAACTCAGTCCCAATAAATTTAAGCTATATAGAAGGAAAACTTATCTTCAGTTTTGAAGAAAATCTTTATTCTTAATTACTTCAACTGTATGTGTGTGTATGTGTGTGTTTGTACATGTAGAGGTGTGTGTGTTTGTACATGCAAATATGTGCTCATTGTGGTAGCAATATAGCATTCTCATCTTAACTATGTTTTCATAAAATGACTTGTCCACAGATAGGCTAAAAGTGAGCCATAACAATATCATAACTGGTCACAGAAGACATTCAGAGAGTCATCTGTCTATCAGTATTACCAGTTTACCCATCATTGAAATAAGTAGACACTAATTACAAACATTAGGAAAAGCATCTATGCTATCCCAATAGAATTATCTTGACTGCCCATCTTAACGACAAGTTATGTTTCTATATGTCATTAAAGTGTCATATTATTTATAGCTATTTTTAATTAGCTATTTTTCCTTCAATATTTTTGTTTTGTTAGCAGCTGATGAAGACATATTCTACTGACATTTTCAAAGTAAGCTAAGAATTATTTGAAAGTAATGCCTGATCCATGGTATCAGTATACATATTTGGATAAGATATTTTTCTAGCAGCATGTCAAGCCTAGACAGGAGAGTTTGTTCAAGGTCATTTACATTTGATAGAATCTGTCATGTTGCAGTTCAATACCTGACCACAATGACTGACACTGATAAAGCCTGACACCAGGTATCCCTTATGTGTGGCAGCTTTTACTGCTTAAGTATTATTTCAGTATATCTCTTTGTGATTATCTCCCTTCCCTTCCCTTCCCTTCCCTTCCCTTCCCTTCCCTTCCCTTCCCTTCCCTTCCCTTCCCTTCCCCCTCCTCCCCCTCTCCCTCCCCTTCCCCTTCCCCTTCCCCTTCCCCTTCCCCTTCACCTCCCCTCACCTCCCCTTTCATTGAATGGAAGCTTTATAATCTTCTTACACTGATAGTTCATCTCAATTTTTTTCTTAAACTTTTATACCTTAGAATAAGGAATCCTCTTTGAGTGTGTTCAACATACTTTGGTGCAACAGGGCCTAGATAAAAGACATTGACCTTAACTCCAGAAATGTGGGCTCTGCACAGTCCCAGGAACATCCCAGGAAGGACAACTCGTCTGTTTAATGTAAGACAGAGCCACTAGAGCTAGAAAGGCAAAAGACAGGTCAGCTGCAGCAATGTTCTTACTACAGAACAGAATCAAAGCAAAACAGTGCACAATTTAGAAGCCCTCACACAGCTGAATGTACAGCTGAACTTGTTATAGACTTTCAAAAGAAAAGCATATGCATTTTATTTTCAGTTGTAAGAACAGTATTTTCTAAAAAGTGGTTATTGATTTTACCACTGAGCATAATCATTCCATCATATGTAGATACAGTATCCTCTGTAGGTCTCACTTTTCCTAGTAAGAAATATAGCAAAGGAAACTTACTTCACTGCATATTGTTCTAGATGTAATGATTTAGACAAATCACCCAGTCAACACATTATTTACATTCCTGCTGTTAAAAAAGCAAATTTATTTCCTAAATTACTTCTCAGGTCTGCAGGTATTTACACATGTAGATGTGTCAGAACACTATATCTATGATGATATTAACATATATTTTTTTAATCAAGTACAATAAAACACAAGTAGAATATGCAGTAACTTTACATCTATGTTCAGGCATTCAGCCTGGAACTTAAATGACAGCCTTGCTATTAAATCCCTGATGACATCAACTGTATTATTTGATTTGATCTTGAATAATTTACAAACAGGCATGGTTTTACACTATAGTTTTAAATTATATATTGCTGATCATCTGGAACTGAACAAGTTTACAAGGATCAATCCTTTCCAAATCTGACCATGGAGATGGCTTTACCATGTGACAAAAACCTGACTGACACCAGCTCCCACGCTGGATGTGATGGAAGGGATAGAGGTTAAAACTACCTCCAACATCTCAATAAATTGGCAATTCTGCTCTGACTACTATTCTCATTTTTGTTAAATTTCTCACAAATCTCTCATATTGTTCAAATCTCTCACAGGAGGAAATTTACTTTTACTCTTCTCACTCCTCCATAAAGCTTACTGAAGCCTGGGGAGGATTACAACACAAGTAAGCTCCAAGTATATATATATATATATATCAGTTTGAAAAGAGGCCAAGTACAAATCTTACTGGTGCTCTTCTAGCTGCAGGCAGGTGATCTAAAATTCCATTTTTACATTCCCTGTGCCATTTCTTTAGCCTCAGAAGTTTTCATTGCACAGCTGAAGTCCTAACATTTTTTAATTATGTGAACTTACCTCTACATTTACACTTTACTTACTTTTTTATGATTTTTCTGCCTTTGCAGATGCAACAAAGTAGCTTGAATTTTTTTTTTATTTTTTTTTTTTAGGCTTTGCAGTTGACCAGCATACAGAAGTAGTCCATCAACCCTGTTCTTTCAAATCCCTCATCTTTAATATGTAATATTTTCCTTTTGGGAAAGAAACCTTAGTTTCTTTCAATGTGGCTTCTTCTGGAATTCTTGAAATTTTATTTTAAATTTAGAGACATTATGCTTAATATTTTGTTATTAAACTGCATAGAGATGCTATCTTAGGCTACAATTTGATGTGTTCTTTAAATTTTTCTTCTAACTATTCTTTACAGTAACACATTGAAATACATTTCACAGTAAACAAACAAAAAAGTTTTATTGCTTTTAAAATCAGAATCAATCTACAAAAATCTGAGTCTTATTCTGAGTCTGGGCAATACCTCAGTGTATTATGGGACTACATATTTGTGTGTGTTCCCTCTGAATATATTTTTTTCCCTATCTTCACGTAAATTCTCATCGAATATGAGATTCAAATTTTCTTGAGCTCCATTGGTGTGGATACGATTATTTAAAACATAGACAAGGAACCAGTGACTGTCCTGAATTGCTTTACAACATAGATTGCATGAGTAAATAATGATTTGTGCTTGCATTCCTTTGAAATTTATTTTTCATTCTTGGAATGTTTAGCATTCTCTTCAGAAATCTTCTTAGGCCACCAACCATGAACTACATCTGTTACAGCTTTGTGTGAGGGATGGCTATTGTTGAGCACACACATCAGGAGGAAGAGCTTTGGGTTTTTTGTTTGTTTTACGTGATTAAGTGCAGGCTAGATGATAAGGTTTGGCTTAGATCAGCATAGTTTTACTGACTTCAGAGTCCTACAGTAGCTGAACGGCTCAAGTACTTTTTTAATTGAAATTAATTTTTATATTAACTTCAAAGTATATCATGTCTGGTTAAACACAGATCTGGTAAGCAAGGATATAAAAATGTTTGCCCTAATGAAAGAAAACAAAATATGTCATAGACCTACTGCCTTGCTTGTTGGGGACTCTGATTTGAAATCCCCTAAAAAGTGCCAGGTGAGGTGGCTGATTGCCACTTTCTTGTTACCAAATATTTCCCTGGGACCCCAGCAAAGCTGGTGCACCTAGAGTCTGCAACATCCAGCATCTCCCTTCAGTGTTGAAAAGGGATGTCACAGATATATATATATATATTTTTCCTGTTATGAAGGTGTTGCATGAAAAATATTAGTGTTGTGAGAGACAATTGACTTCTACTAGTTGATGCTTGGTAAAAGGAATTTAAATAGTAGAAGCAGAACCATTCAACAGTTTCAGAGTATGGGATGGCAAAAATTTCTCACTGCACACACTTAGTGCCTTAGTCTTTTGTAAGGCTTAAGGTGTTTTCTTTTATAACAATCTTTGCACTTGTCATGGCAGTGCTCTGTGATGAGTTAAGGATATGTGAGCAATGTTTCTGAGGAAGATAATGTCAGATCATCTAATAGAAAATATTGTTGGAGTTGGGAACAGGCAACCTTCCAGGCAAACAAACTGTTCTTTTATGTGTTCAAGAGCTTGTTCTTGTTTCTCCAGTATAGCAGTTGCTATAATGACAGATTACATCTTTCTGCAAATCTCACCTCCTTCAGACAATTCCCCAGTGGAAAAAAGCTTTTCAGGTGATTTCGGTCCTAAACTAATGGTTTTAGGCTTTTATTCTTGCTGTTTATTTTTTATTTTTTTATTTTTTATTTATATAAGTTCTGATCAGTATTTTTAGTAATTGAAATATAATTGCTTATTAAGGTATTGTACAGTTGTTATTAGGAATAAATTGGTATTTCCAGATGACTTAAATCAATTTCTGCCAGTGTAATACTGAGGACAACACCAAATAAATAAATGTCTATGAAAACAGAATTAGTTTACCAAGCATTACTGCTGAGTTGCTATGGTTTTATTGCTAAGCCATGTGCTATGGTTTTATTGCTAAGCCATGGCTGACCACACCGTTATGTAAACAATCATAAAACATTTTAAAAAGCTTTGTGAATTTCAAGGTTTTCTACAGATGCAGATCCACAGCCTTATTGCAGACTTTCTATGACTTTTTCTTATTGTTATTTATTTATTTATTTATTCATTTATTCCTGATATGGTAAAGAGGTTGTCTCAAATATGTGATTGTCATTCTTTTTGCTGTAGGTGGCTGAACTTTAGTGTGAAAATCAAGACAGTTCTGCCATGACTTCCCTGGTCAAGATTTTCCAGAGAAAGCATGGGCAGATTTACCTTACAACAGGAGATAACTGGAGATACTTTTTATTTGCGTATTAGTTCAAAGAAAAAACCCGGAGGATACATGAAGATTGGTGTTTTTTCAATTTGTTTGTTTTTATTTTTTATTTTTTTTATTTTGCTGTTATTTTATTTTATTTTATTTTATTTTATTTTATTTTATTTTATTTATTTTAAGTGCTAGTGCGCTTGCCCTTTTGTCTTATGCTTGTACAGCTAAATACAGTTACAGTTAACCAGGAGGGTCAGTCTATTATAAGCAGGTAAGAAGTGTCCAGAGTCCAGAAAAAAAAATCTCTAGGGCAATTTCTACTGTGTCTCCCAGCCAAGATGTTAATGTTAGAAGTCCTAATTCTACTACTTTATCTATGATAGATTATCAAGAAAAGTATTCTCACTTTTTGAATAAATTTTGAATAAATTACTGGAAATATATGCTCTCTGTTCTGTGTACAGATACCGTATTGATAATATTTAAATATAACAAAGTCTGCATATTTTAGGATGCTCTGACAGTTTGTTTTTCTCTTCTACAGATTTACATGTGTTTTCCTGACAAACAAAGACAATCTTATGTGATTTCTGCTCCAGGGGATGTGAGAGAAGGTTCATATTGCTTCCATTTGGAAAATATATGAAGATTAGTTTCCAGTTTTATTTGTTTATATGGTGTGCAAAATCCTTGTGGACACCTACACTGGCTGTTTTTATAGTTACCAAAGCAGTGGCATCATTATTGTATTTATTACAAAGAAGAAAATTTGTTTTTAGAAATACATCACCAGTATATGTATATGTTTCTATAACACATTTCTGAACATATAATTGTAACAAATTTTAACAAATCTAATTATATACCAATATATAAGAAATATGGATTGGAATACAAATATATGAGCATGATATTTTTCCATTTACGTATGTTACACACATTTGTCAGTCTGGCTTTATTTTTTTATTTTTTTTATTTTTTTCCCATTAGATTTTAAATCAGATGTTCCTGATTTGCTTCTTAAATTCTTGTTTAAAAAGTTAATGGAATAGTTTTATTTATTTATTTATTTCCTGATAACATTTTAGGATACTAATGTAATTGTTATAACCACAAATGAATTTAGTTGTATCTCTGGAAATATTTGTTTCTTGCAGTGGTTTCAATTAACATCTCTGTGCTTCCTGTGTCCTGTACTTTCCCCTTTACTGAGAGATACTATCTCATCTTTATGCCTACTAGTGAGAAAAAGGTAAGTATTCGATTTTAAGTTTTACATGAACCTAAGTAATTGGTCACAGTAGATTTCTCTTAAAGACATTTTTCAGTTCAATTGAAATACTGACTTTTGTGAAGCAAAAAGCTCATTTTGCATACCCAAGATGTCAGCAAGTTTTAAAGTCTCCAGACAGGTATTAACTGCACGATAGAGACATGTTGCTTCTATATACATGATAAAGTGACATACACAGAATTTTTCACTATATTTTGGTCTCGTATTTATGACTTAACATCTGAGATATCCATGAAGTACATACTGAAGACAGGTCAATGGGGTATAAAATAAATATAAATGAATTAAGTTATTCCAAAAAGTCTCTTTTCACTGCTATATTTATTGCTCACCTTTCTTACATCTAAATGCACAGTTTAAAGCCAAAGGCAAGCTGCAGATTAACTTTATTATTATTATTATTATTATTTAATTAATACTAATCTAGAAACCTCAACACCTTATTAAGCATTGGCCTTTCCGGGAGTTAGTGCTGTCACACTAAGTGAGCATATATTATAAAACCTCATCAACATTTCGTCTTGTGTTTCAGCATGAAGAGTATGGCCTATAATTATTTGAAAACAAGGAAATATCACTGAATAGTAAAGCAGAATAGTGAATTAAATTTAGTCATACTTTCTGTCTGAACGAATAACAAGTAACAGGTACAACTAAAACAATCTCACATTTTTGGGCTTAAAGATAGCTATTTTCAGTTGCTGCTAGTTCAAATTTATGGATGTAGCTACATATATTAAGGCATTTTTATTAATGATTTATTGAGAAAGAAAATGCAACAATCATTTTCTCTCATGTGTCCATTTTAGTTATCTGATTAAAATGTTTGGTTTATTTATTTATTTAAAAAATAATTTTGAAAAAAAAAGTTTAATGTAGAACAAAGTAGACAAATTATTATAAAGCATTTTTGTTAAATGTTAGAAGGTACTCTAGGGCACTGAAATATATCTTCCAAAATGTTGAGAAATCTGCATGATATATCTTTGCAGGTCAGAGATGAAAATAAGCATTGAATGGCTTTGAACTTCTTCTGTGGGACAAGCCAAAGATCATTCAGGCCTTATGCCCCCTCTTTCAAGCTGCATTTCAAGTTTATGGAAAAGTAAAATAGCAGAATATGTAAAGATTAAACCTTTCCTCATTTTCTTGCAGGTTTCACCAGTAACAGGACGCGTCTCTTCTTGTATAACAGCAACAGACAAACCAAACAGTTTTCCAATAAACTTTTGATTGATTTTGGAACACATACTTTTGATCTTCAGAAAACTCCATAATTTAATGCTGTGTCTTGTGGAAAATGTCTCCTCTTATGTCAGTTTGCTGCTGATTTCTCTGGCTGTCACACAGCTCTTGAATTGGAAAAAACAATAGATCGTGTCTGCCTATTCTTTTCCTGATTATGTGGACCAATGTCATACCCTCTTCTCCTTATTTTTACCAAAGTATAAAAAACTAGACTAAGCTATCTTCACATGGAAACAATTGCATGCTTTCTTGTCCTTCTCCAAACTTTCCTTAATTCTCAAGACTATAGGATATGGATTACTCCAATAAATAAATAAATACATAAATAATCATATTTACCATTTCTGTGCATTAAAACAGTGTTTCTGGAAAAAAAAAAAAATGTTTTCAAGATTTGTTTTCTAAATGGGAATATTTTAATTTCAGTCCTTTTCTGTGGATATTTAAGTTGTATTTTATGAAATCCCTTGCATAGCTATTTAGTGTAATGTCTTAATCATTGACTATTTTTAATTTAATTTAATTTAATGTAAAGATTCACAAAGTGATGTTAAGATACATTTTTAATTTATTATTATTATTATTTAGTTTTATTTTTCCTGCAGATTTTGTTACTGGGGCAAAATTTTGTTACTGGGGCAAAATCTCAGGCATGTTATTTTCAGCTGAGGAGCATTCAAAAATTTGGAGAAGGTAGGCAAATTTTCACAAAACCCCGAATCTTCTGTCTTCATAAGAAATTACAAGATGTTCTTGTATGCAAATGAAACAGGTGGTGCAAAAATGCAAAATGTTTTAAGAAAACTATATGCTGGAGGAGGAATATTTATTGATGAATTGTAAAATATTTAGGGAAACAGCTGGATATAAATCAATATATTTAAATTATGAACTATAAGCTGTACTATTTCATGTTGAATTAGTTGAAAATATTTGTACATATTCATTTGACATTTATCCCTGTTGTACACAAACTTTTTGGATAACCATGGGTCAGGAATCAGGACATGCATTTAATATACCTTGGCATAGCAAGCTGAGAGAGTTTTGTTGTATTAACTTATTTTCATTGTGAATATGATGAATATTTAAAATAGAATATCTTTTATTTTTAAAACATGATGCAAAATAATATCTTTGTTACTTGGTTCTGCTTTAAAGTAATTTGCCTAGAAAAGTGATCTTTGTGATCACTAAGGCAGATATTTATCCTCAGAACCTATATTCCATGTAGAGATAGATAAAACCAGTGCAGTCTTAAGGTATTACTGCAGCCATTTGCTTTTCCAAAGAAAATGCTCTGTGTTTCTAACATTAAGGTAGAATAGAAGCAATACTGAATTACCCCTGCTTGGGGAATGGATGATGAATATAGAGATATATGTATATATAGGTGTATGAAAAATATTCTAGAAAATGTAAAGACAAACATGTTATGACTGGAGAAGATTTATCATGACATACATTTTAGATAGTCGGCTGCTAGTGAAATGCTACGCTTTGTGAGAAAAATCTCAAATATTTTTTCTTCAGACAGGATCATCTGTGAAGCTTATTTTATTCGTGATTGCATTGGTGGGTGTCCTGTCAATCAGGAGCGCATTTTAGTAAACAAATTACTCCAAAATTTGTTCTAGAACTTGCCCAAATAAATTGGCGGCCCTGTAAACCCCTGAGATTAAATAGTCCATCTGTATTGCTGCTTCTGCCCCATTTCAGAGTCTTTCAACTTAAAGGCAAATATATCTTTGCTCTCAGGGTCTGAGAGCACCCCAGTAATAACACTGTTACTCCAGCCTAACACTTTACTATTTGAATGCCCAATTTAATTATCAAATCCTTTCCCAACAAGTTAGTCCCTGCCTCGGGTGCATACAATAATTGCTCAGTGATCATTCTATCCCTAGTCTCAGCTTAGTGTCTCCAAAAAGTGGCACTGTTATCCCAGTCCCTTCTACTTCCATCACATTTAGGGTTTCATTAGTTAATTTAAGCCTTGATACTTTACAGGCCAGTAATGACCTAGCTGCCTCAGTGTATTGGATTCACATGACAAGGTTCTGGTAGCAGAGGGGGCTGCAGTGGTAGCCCCTGGGAGAAGAATCCAGCAGCTGCCTCATGTTAGATAAGGGCCAGTTTCAGTTGGCTCCAAAGGGGCCCACCGCTGCCCAGAGCCAAGCTGTGAGCAATGCAGTTTAAATCTCTATGAGGGCACACCCAAGAAAAGGAAAAAAAAAAAAAAATGCTGCACAACAAGAAAATGCTGCACAACAGCAGCTGGGAGAGTGAGGAGTGAGAAACCTCCCTGCAGACACCAAGGTCAGTGCAGAGGAAGGGGGGTACAGTGCAGAGGTGCTCCAGGTGCCGGAGCCGAAGACTCCCCACGGACCACAGAGAGGCCCCTGGTGGGGAAGGCAGAACTCCCCACAGTCCATGGTGTACCGCAGCAGAGCAGATCTTCACACTGCAGCCCATTCAGGGAGCAGCCCAGGAAGGTTGGCACCCCACGAGAGGGACCCCACACCAGAGCAGCTCCCAGAGAGCCAGTTTTTCACTGCATGTGAAGAAATCCACCCAGGACCAGCCCAGGAAGGTTGGCACCCCACAACAGAGCAGGGGGGAGAGTGGCCATGAAGGGGCAGAAGAAACGAAGCACCATGCTTCGACTGCAGCCAGCACTCCCAGCACCCCCTGTGCCACTTAGAGCAGGGAAGAGGTGGAAGAGAGTGGTTGGGGGAAGGTGCCCGCAGCTTGTTTCTTTGTTTCTCACCTCTCCAGCCCGTCAGCAAGAGGTAATAAATTTTATTAATCTTCCTATGCTGGCTGTTTTGCCTGTAACAATAATTGCAGAGTAATCTCCATTGAGGTACACTTGAGGAGCCCTTGCGCTTTTTCATTTATCAGGGAACTAGCTTTCTAAGAAGTCCTGACTCCCCTATTCTGAATTTATAACAGTAATCTCTCTTCCTTCTTCTACTCCAGATGCTCCTATTTGAAGTGGCCAGCCTGGCCACACTTAAAACATCTTCTCAAAGCCTGTACCTGCAAGGATTTAGGCTGCAACACAGGTAGCTTTCTTTGTCTGCCATTCCTTCATCTCTCTTCCTCTCCTTTCTATCCTGGGACCTCTATCTCCAACCCTCTGCCTCACTACCCAGTACACTGTATATACCATTTGTTTCGCTCTCTGCTTTTCCTTCTCATCTCCCCTCCTGGCATACACCTTCATACAACCTGCACAGTTCACTCCATCCTCCCACCTTCTGGAGCTTTTTCTGCATATCTGGCCAGGCTTTAATCACAAAATGAACTTCAAAGAGCCCTTGGGATACTGGGTCCTCAGGATTCATGCCCAAGTACTTTCTAATTCTGAACCCGAGTCTCTCATACAATTTCTATGTTGTGGGTTGTTATTATCGCAGTTACATAAGCAAATATTTCTGCTCTATCAGAATTACTCTCAGTCCGGGGGGGTGGGGGGGTGGGGGGAAGTTAGTTCTTTCCCATTCTTCCATACTCAGGATTGACATTTCCCCCCCCCCCCAGGAATATAAATTAGGCCTTAGAAACAGATTTGACTGTTGTGCTAAGCCCTCAATTAAAGACTCAGTTTCCTTCTTAAAACTCCTAACCTCTCTGGTAGTAAGGGGGGAGTGGCACCAGCCCCACGTTGGCCCTGCACGTCCCCAAAGCCCCACCGCGACCCCTGCTCACCTCCACTCATGCCGTTCCATGCTCCCGGCACAACTTCTCCAGGGACAGCGTCAATTGCAGTCCCTGTCCTCCCTCCTGGAGCACCTGCCGCTGCCTCCAGTGCAATAGTAGGATTATAGGGAGCATAACTTGATTCCTCTTCCGAAAACAGAACCTTATCGTTTACATATAAATTTCAAGCCTGAATTTTCACCAGACATGTATTTTGGCTAAAATACTGAAGTGCCTTTTATTAGCTTTTTAGGCCAGACAATTACACAATATCAAACCATTTTTTAAAAATTATATATATATATAATGTTTTCCCCTAGATTTTGGGTTGCTTTTCCAAATCTTTATCATTCTCTCCAAAGGGCTATTTTTAGGCACAATCCCAGAGTCTCCAACCCCACACTGCTGACTCTTGGAACCCTGAATCCCCAGCTCTTCCTGACATGCTGCTGTGGACTTTACTGCCCAAAGGGTACCACACGCCTTCACCTAGGATTAGGACAGAGGTGGGGTGTACTGCCGAGCACCACACCGTGCTTGGGGTACCATGCACCAAAGGGCACAAACTCCCCTGAGACTCTCTTTCACTCATCTCCTCTTTCTTTTGCTTCGTCCCTCTCCAGTCGAGGGGACTTCGTTCGTCCCGTCGCAGGGCTACCGAGCTTCACGGATCGGTACTTCACATTCGCTCCACACTAAAAGTTCATCTCATTCACACAAGAGAGTCTCCCTGAACCCAACCTGAGGCAAGACAAGGTAAAGTTTCCCTTACCTCAGTCTGTGCATAGCTTCCTGGTCTGGGTTATTAGCAGTAATCCCAGTGCCTGTTCCCGATCCGGGCCGGACTATATGTGGACTGTGTCTGTATGTTTGTGCTGGCCTCCCTTCTCCCCAGAGCTTCGCAAAGTCTGTCTTCAAATTAACAGTCTTGGTCCTTTGCTGGCCATACTGAGACGGGCCACCACCCCTGACAGGACCGCTGAAATCAGCGGGGTGCACCTTCCTGTCTGTGGTGGCAAGAAATCTTCAGCAGGTGACAAGATCCCGGACAAGCCCCCAAATTGTAAGAAAAATCTCAAATAATTTTCTTCAGACAGGATTTTCTGTGAAGCTTATTTTATTCATGATTGCAAAGGCGGGCATCCTGTCAATCAGGAGCGCATTTTAATAAACAAATCATAACCTTTTATTCCCTATTACCCAACGCCTGATCACCTCTCCTGTTTCCTCATTGGCTGAACACTATATGTTCACAAGCTACTTGATGCTCCTCTATACCATATATGTACTTTTTTTTTTTTTTTTTTTCCCGACCCTTTAATTTCTCCTTTCTTATGTTTTGAGAACGTGTGATCTTTGTTTTATTGTTCCCACACTGCTCATCCTGTTTTTCTCAAGCTTCTACCTTGTTTTGGAACACTGAGGCTTGCTAATGTCTACTTACCTACTTAGCATTTCTCCTTATTATGACTACACAACTACCTTGGAATAAAGGAAAATAATTCTCTACTGCAAAAACACAACTTTGCCTCACCTTTGCCTGTCTGCAATGCTACACATGCTCTCAGAGTCATCCACAAGCAGCGTTGTGCTGTGTAGAAACAGCACAGGGGAAATCAGAATGGTGGTGAACAGCTTTTCCTTGCACTCTTTCCTTGGGTGTGAAACATAAGTAGGTTACTTCAGAAAACGTCTGCTTAACTGACTTTCTACATGCTTTCTACAGTCATCACAGAGACTAATTAATGAGAAAAAGCACAGATAAGGCTAGGCAATGCAATAGTGCTGGCTGAGTTGAACAATCTTCTTGATATCATGAATATGGAATAAACATTCATGCGGTGTCAAAACTTGAACATTCAGTCATTCTATTTGCCTGGAGCTTCTGATACTATTTTTTAAAGGAAGCAAATCTTCAAAGCATTTAAGGGGTACAATCATGTGATCTATAAAACTTCAGGAACTTCACCTATAAAACTTCAGGAATTTCAAGTATGCTATGCTCTAGACAACTTCTCAATTTTTTGATAATGATCGGTAACTGTTATTTGCTTGGTATATTTTCCCCCAGGTTGTGCATTTTCCAGTGCCTAGCTACATGTAGCAACCCTAAAATAT
The DNA here is from genome assembly GCF_011077185.1 of Oxyura jamaicensis. NCBI lineage: Eukaryota > Metazoa > Chordata > Aves > Anseriformes > Anatidae > Oxyura > Oxyura jamaicensis. The sequence goes on from NC_048894.1 coordinate 141,362,286, forward strand.
TTAGTATCTCATCTCAGTCACATTCTTAAAAAACCCTTCAGTTCCAAACTAATTTGTTAGAAGTAATGTACCCTGCATCATTAGCATCATTCATCATTCTTTGTGGGACAGTGTAGGGCTTAAAAATTTAATACTGAACATCCAAATGATAAGTTTGCTTTCTCAAGGCATCAAAACCACTGTTATGCTGGTTCTAGGTAATCATTTGTTTCATAGAAAGTACATCTATTCACACCATTTTCAAAAATTTCTCTGTCCAGGAAATATACAAACACATATGCATATGTGTGTGTTACATGCATTAACACTGATTATTTCCTCTACAGTTCAAATTCCCAACTCAAATATGCCTGAATTTCAATGGGATATGGCTCAGGTATTTATATCCCAATAGGCGTGTTCAGTATGAGTGACTTTTTATGCAATTAGAGATTATCTCAATTTTCAACCCTTAAAGTTCTTTCAGATAATGTTTTCCTCCTCTGTATTTTGGTATACTAAATCCATATGCAAATATCATATGGATAATTAGCTTTCTGTGTTCTAAATTGGCTAATTACTGAGTAGCTTAATTACCGTATTACGATAAATTAGTGAGTGTAAAGGGATCTTGGGCTGCAGGGTGTGGAACCATTGAAAAGAAAAAGAATAATCTTGCTGAAGATGGAGTAAATCACCTAGTTGTTGATTTACACAACCCTGCAGAGAAAAGAAGGACGAAAATATGTAAGTTATTTGTTTACTGTTCTCCTTCAGATTTTTTTTTTTTTTTAGTGATTTTTTGCTGCCTTAGTGTACTGGGTCTGGCTGGGATGTTAACTTTCCCTGCAACAGCCATACAGTGCTGTGCTCTGCACTTGTAGCAAGAATAGCAGTGGTATCACACCAGTGTTGTGTCTGCTGCTGAGCAGTGCTGGCACAGCATCAGAACTCTCTCTAACCCTCCTAGGGGGTGGGCAAAAAAGTGAGAAAGAAACATCACCAGGGCAGCTGACCTAAACCAACCAAAGGGATAGTCCATACCATATGATGTCACACTCAGCAATAAAAGGTGGAAAAAGGAAGAAGAGGAGAGGGGTGGGCTCTTGTTGTGAAAATGTCTGTCCTCCTCCTGAACACCGGCTACGTTTGTTGAGGCCCTGCTTCAAGGACATGGTCAAGCATTGCTCATTTGTGGGAAGTAGAGAGTAATTTCTTTCCTCTGCACTTCCACATAGCCTTTACTTGTTTTGTTTAGTTATTCCCTTCCCCCCTCCCTCTTCCCCTTTCCCTTTTTTCCCTTTAGTTAAATTGTTTAATTAATAATAATATTTCCTTAATAATATATTTTTTATTTTAATTAAATTATCCTTATCTTTCCTTTGTTCTTTCCTTTACTTCTCCCCCTCCTCGTATGAGGAGGGGGAATGAGAGAGCGGTTGTGGTGTTCAGCTGCCTAGCATGGTAAAACCACCACACTTAGGTAGACTGTAAACACATAATATTTTTATCTTTATTATAACAATGATCTTTATCTTTATTATAACAATGATCTCAATTATTGTACTATATATCTGACAATTGTTTTGATGTTATTGTTCACATTATGTAAGAGAAGGTATGTTTCATTTTATACGTTGGAATTCTCGTGTACTAATTAATTAATACTGATTAGGAGTTAGAACAATTGTGTAGTGAATTGGCAAGGAAGAGTTGCCAATTGCCTCAGTTTAACATTCCTATCATTTAAGAATCTACCTTTGCTGAATTCCTACCAAAATGTCCCTTCATCTTCTTCAATATGCTTTCTAGTCTGTTGTGTGCCTGCTAGTGGTGTCAGAAGGGAGAGGCTGTTCCAAGGAGACCAACAGGAATTTTCATAAACTAAGGCCATGCTAGAGGTTAAAAAGTACTAATACCTATGGCCAATTATTTATAGTTTATCAATGGATGATATACTAGCTGCTCATTCTTTAGTTCAAATAATCCACTCCCCTTCCCCCTACACAAATGACTGTGCTTCACTCTTTTTACAGCATTTTGCATCATCACAAATTATCAACAGCAGAAGGCAGTTTCATTTATTGCTCTATATACCTTGATGGAATTCACATATTATTTTGAAAAATAAAACTGGGTGTCTCATTTGAGAAATATTTGTTTCCCTAGTCTCTCTCTTCTTTTCTCTCTCTCCACACGCTCCTCCCAGTCCCCATCCCCATCCCTGTTCCTCTCCCTGTCCCTGTCAGTCTCCCTGTCCCTCTCCATCTCCTCTCTCTCTTAATTTCAATAGCATTGCATGGGTATATTCGATTCCTACTCCTGTTCACAGACAGTTTATATTATGCTGAAAAACAAGTGACTCAAACATGTATTTTCAGATCTTTCTTTGTCTCTTGTCTGGTAAAATTTTAAATGATCACAAGCTTTCAAAATGTCTAACAGGGAGGAAGTATCTCTCACACTAAATGTGGTACCTCAGGTCACTACATTCCTGTATGTTATTTCTAGAAAGTAAACATATATGGCCATCTGCATCCCACAAGCTAACTCATACATTATGCATTAACTGGCCAAGAATAAACTTCATGCATTTCATTAATCTGAACTTTTGTGTTTTTGGTGCTAAAATGATTTACCAAACCATTGGTTTGAAAAAGAGAATGCGTAACAAGTTAGGCTTAAATAATCTTCCTAGGGAAGAAAGAGTCCTCTGTGCAGCCAGGAATAGAGAGGCAGCAGAGCATCACAGAAGAGGTCACAGCAATCACTTCAGCCATCTGCAAGATGAAGTTTCTGTCAAAAAAAAGGACAAATAGAAGTGGTATAGATGTTCGTTAATGTTCATGTATCTTGAGAGACACAGCATAAAACTACACATATCCAAACAGACCTGAATTCAAAGAAAATTCAAGGCCAGATTTGTAACCAAACTTCGTAACTTTTTGTCCTTCTCTAATGAATAGAAATGGTCACTCAGTGATTCTGTCAGAACTAGAAAATGGCATTGGGCTGCCAGAGCAAGACTCTGCACTTAGTAGGGACTGACTGGGACAGAGACCATGACAGATTGCTCCAACAAAGACTCAGTATCCATGTCTCACCAATGACTGACCTGTGTTCTGTGATGGCCACAACTGGACAAGGCCAGATAAACTGGGCAGTCACCACAAGACAGCTGTTTACTTACAATGTGCCCAAGAACTAGGGGAGGTCACTTCACATATGGGACTGGCACTCAATGAGAAGGATGCAGACAAGTTAATGTAAGGTACTAAAATAAACCCAAGACTGAGGAGGAACTGTGAACTTTCTTCCTCTTGTCAAGGACCTCTGGGTAGTGCCAGCAATAACTATTTGCAGCATTCCTTTTTGCCCTCAATAATATTTTGATAATAACAATCCAAAGAAGCCTGCCTTTTGAACTTGCAACAAACTTGGATCTTCCCACATAATTTTGGAGCTCTGGCCAATTTCCACCTTTCCCAAAACACTTTCTTATTGGAATTTCCTAGTTTTCAGCTTATGGGTGAGATATAGGACATTTTGCTTTGCAATTTTAGTGTAAGTTACACCCCAGTTGCCTGAAGTTAGATTGTTAAAATCATGTGTGTTCTAAGCAAAAAATGCATAGCTTTTCAGAGGTTCAATAGCATGCACATAAGTCACTGGGAATGATGCATGTAAAATGCATCACAGATCTGATGAGGTTTCTGATAGAATAATATAGTTAATGTCGTAACCTTTATATTTTCATTTGGAGAATCCAAACCTTTGTGAAGGTGTGCATATCAAAGACCATACAACTTGATGATTTACAAGACACATGTTAACATCATGGACTTGATCCAATTGGATGAATTTAGTGCACTTGGAGATGGTGCTCTCTGAAACGGTGTTTCCCATATTTGACAGCCCCATGCAAATGTCTTTGATATTTAGATCATTTCAAATGGCATAGAAATCTATGTTTATGCAATTGAACTGATCCCTTACTGAATCATTAACTGTGACATATTTTTGCTCAAGCTAGATTGATTGCAGTTTTAGAGTTTACTCTTCCCTTTTGAGTCCTAAAACACAGATTCCAAGTATCCGGAAAGAATACGGAAACCTTTGTATGATTTTGTCCATTTCATGTTTGTGATTTAGTTCCTTTCCAGCTAGAGATTTTCTGACTCCTGGTATCATCTGTGATCCAGAAACCCAGTTTTGATGAAGCAGTAAGTCATAGTATCCTAATTCTTTCTTCTCTTCCTATAAATACTGATGTGCCCCCAAACCTATTCCTCATATCCATGTGCGATATCAAAGAATCATAGAACGGTTTGTGTGGGAATGGACCTTTAATGATCATTTAGTTCCAGCCCTCCCTCCCTCCCCCAGTAGACTGGACTCCTTCCAGTAGATCAGGTTTCTCAAAATCGAGTCCAACCTGACCTTGAACAGTTCCAAGGATGGGGCATATACAACTTCTGTGGGCAACCTGTTCCAGTATCTAAGAAATCTTGTAGTAAAAAAAAAAAAAAAAAATCTTCCCTATATCTTATCTAACCTCTGTTAGTTTAAAACCATTACCCCTTGTCCTATCACTACATACCCTGGCAAAGAGTTTCTCCTCATCTTTTTTGTAGGCCCCCCTTCTGTATTGGAAGGCCACAGTAGGGTCTCCTAAGAGCCTTCTCTTCTACAGGCTAAATAATTACAGCTTTCTCAGCCTGTCATCAGAGGAGAGGTGCTCCATCCCTCTGATCATCCTCGTGGCCTTCCTCTGGACCTGTTCTAGCCCATGTCTCTCTTGCGCTGGGATGGCTGCTTTCTGCCAAAGAGGTAACACTAGTTATATAATCCACGGAGAAAACAAAATGGAGAGAAAGAGAGATGTCACCTCCCCCTAGATAAGCTCATTTTTTCTTCCCCATTCATTGAATTCATCCTTTTCCAGCCCGTCCAGAGCTGTGGTCTGAAAAGAGGATGTCTCTCATTTAGACATCTCAGATCATGAGTTTTCTGCTAGCACTAGTCATATTTGTTGCTACCAGACATTGATGGACAGCTTGTGTCTATCAAAGAACCTAAGCAATACAGTCCCATTCATGTATGTATTTCAACAGTCTATATATGTGATAGTACTGAAATATATGAATGAACATATTTTAATTTCATATTATTTGTAGGAAAAATATGAACTGATTTTGTAACAGAAGATAAATCACTGTAATTCAGAAAATTCAGAAATTAATTTTAGTATTAAAGATTGGGTAAAAAAATTTTTTTTTTTTTTTTTTTTTTTTTCAATAAGATAAATATAGTGGATCAAGATATATTGTTTTGGTGGACTTCATACCAGCTTATGTTTACACAAAGAGTACTAATAAGCAATTAATAAAACCACCATATTTTCCATAAAAATCCAGTACTTTCAGTATTGCTTATATATATAATTAATAAAGTGGCTTCTCTTAATGCAAAAATAATAATAATAATAATAATAGTCTGAAATTGTTTCATGTAATGAGATTTCTCTTTTTATCTTTTTCTTTTCTTTTCTTTTCTTCTTTTTTTTTTTTTTAAAGGAGAATTAAATGCTCCAGAAAACTACTAGATCATTGATCATTTGCTGTGGAGACTGAAATCCCCTAATTATGTTCACAGAGGTGAAACGTCTCCTACTAGCAGGAGACAACTTTACATCAGCAGGATAATATGTAGGGCCAAGAAGATAAATTACTGGAAAAGCTGGACATCCAGCTAAAGGCATGGTAACTAAAAAAAGCAGCTTAAATACCAGTAGTTCATTAGAAGAGAAGTTCAGCTCTGAGTGGTGAATGCAATTAGCTGATGTTTGATAGGCTTTACTACCTAAGTCATGTTTTATTTTGCTAAACAGTAAGACAAAGAAAATAAATGTAGCCATGTATGTGGTTCTACTAACTCCTTGGTTTTAATGTGCAGTATAGTTACTCTATATTTACCTATGTACCACACATCTTTTCTGTCTATATGCAATACTAAGCCAATTAGCAAGACTACCAATAGCAATCTTTTTCAATATTTATATGTATTATTCTGTACTCTGAGTTGTTTTCTAAAATGTCTGTTTCTTTCATTACTCTGTTGCTTTGAATGAAAACCCCACAATACTTGGCCCTTACCCAAATTAAGACACCTTTGCCATTTGTGTTTATTTCCCATGAACATTAACAAAATTACAGTTATCAATTTACATTGAACATAAGCACTATCTGAGATTTAAAAATTTATCACCAAATGTGTTCTTATTTATATTCTAATAATGCTTGTGTATAGTGTATGCAATCTTATTTTAATTCAATTTTCCTTTCTTTTACCTTAAGCAGCAAATATTATTTAACATTTAGGTTGAATGGAAGGAAGATCCCTTTTCCTTCACCAAAGTTCTTCTCTTGGAACCTCTTCCATGAAAGTGTATAAACAGGTACACAGAAATTAGTCCAGTTGGTTGAAGAATATTTTATATTTTTAACAACATAGATGTGTACACCATATTTAGTAAATATTTAGAGAACCATAGCTCGCTTTAAAACAAACAAAAACACAACAAACAAACAAACAAACAAACAAACAAAAAAACACCATTCCTGCTCCACTAATTTTAGCTGTACATAGGTGATAGGTACACTGTCTGCAAAAGTGACTGTAACAGAATGATGAACTTGGATATCACACCGCTCTGGTAGTTGTAAGATAAAGGAATTGTAAACATCACGGGTGATTGTATTCTCTTTTCCTACACTGGTAGCAGCTACCACTTCTTTCTTATCGAGCCATCACATGTCCTGAAATTAATGTATTTATTGTTCAGAAAAACTTTTTACAGTCACCATTCAGAAACATGACTGTTTCTTGCAAGTACTTCTGCCCTCCCAGAGCTATATAACTTACCCGCCATTTCTAAAGTTTTAAAAACCCATAAAAATATCTTTAAATATATAAAAAAAATCTTTAAAGAGTAAAACCCTTCCAGGCATTACACACTGGTGAAGCCAATTGTCCTTTTTATGCAGAATACTACATTGGGTTATGTGTTGTGTTTCTTCAATTTAGTCACACTGCTATTTATTTTAAATTTTCTCCAGAGCAGAGGACAAAGTAGAATCTAAACATGTTTTTCCTTGAAAGATTTGCTATGTTGATGACATTTCTTGACCTTGATGGCTAAAATTGCCTTCAGGTTCATTTAAACCATATAAGCTCAACCTCTCAAAAAACTAGTGATATTTCTCGAACTATTGCTTGAATAAAATGTTTGGAACACATACATCATCTTTCAATCTTAAAAGAAAATTATTTGCTGAACATAGAGATGTTGAGTTCATCCAAGCAAGAAAGTCAAGTGAGGTTCACCAGAAGGATGAACAGCATTACTCCCAGATGTCAAATTTGTGATTTAAGAATTAACACTCTCGTATTTCCTAAAACATTTTCAGGCAGTGCATCAAATTTCTCGTAGATTGAAAAAAGCAAGATACCAGCAGACACATCATTCAATACGTATTCAGCCATAGAGATTCTGCCCTCAGAGTTGCTGTGCTTTGTGGTATTACTGGTTACATTTAAGGAAAAAATGCTGATATATATATATAGCGCTTGGTTCTAGAAATGCTCTGCATAAGCTTTATATGTGAGTTTTCAACATGCCTGTTTTGGTTTCTACATCAATACTTACCCAGTTGTTAAAATTATTGATAGGATACCGCATGCATTGGCAGTCCTCTGCCCATCAGTATAACATTTTTTTGATGGTTCAGCAAAGCTATCTAGTTTTGCATGGGTTTGCAGATATTAATCTGCATAAAATACCTATATAGAAAAAAAATGACAGATGGGAACAAAATAAGAAAGTATGCTCATTAATAAATGAGATCAATGAGAACTGTGGAGTTATTGATTTACATAATAAAATAGCCTCTAATGCAAACAAATTAAGTGAAGAAGAGAAAAAATATCAAAGCATAGCAGTGTAAAGCAAAAATAAATATGAAGATGGTGGGATGACTCTAGTAATTGCTGATCAGACCTTCATGTTAATCAAAGCAAGCAGAATTATTTCACCCATAAAATTGAATTGGAAGAAATAGTATTATTAATAGTAAGTTATAGCAGCAATAGTAATAGAACCTTACATACACATAGTCATAAATAAGTGAGCTTTTGAAATAGTAGGATAGAGGAGATAATATTAAATCATAATACATATATCGATTAAAGCATTTCACAGGATGTTTTTCTGGAAAAATAATTTCTCAAAAAAACAAACAACAACAACAAAAAGCACACTATTCAAATCCAAGTTACCTGTGTGCACTGGGAATTGCTTTGAAGACAAATTATTAGCCTTTTTGTTTGAGGAAGAATTAAAATTATCCTCTCACAGAACATGAAATGGAGACAGAACCAATCTCTTTTAACATAAAAAATAAATAATGTAAATGGTAGCAATTAAGGACTATGTTGTAACTTTTACGACTATAGTCTGAGGAAGACAATGTGACACATTTATTATATTAAGCTTGTGCATTGTATTCTGATAAGACCTACAAAAATTTTAGAAGTAGAATATTTAGCTTGTGTATTTAATATATACATAATCCAAAATGTGTACATACAAATACATACATACATATATATGTGATATCCAAGTGATTACTTCATTTAATCTAAATGTTATAAGCAGACATATAGTATCAAACAATATCTCTTGAAACATTCGTTTTAGCATACAAAATTGATTGTGAATATAATTTATGCCTGCTATTTTTTTTATGTCTGATAGAGATATTTCTTGTCTTTTCATTTCAACTTCCCTCTCTCTGCTTTTTTTCTTCCACTATTTTTTCTTTAACTTCCTTTCTCAGGTGAAATATTCCCTGAAATATTGTTTTCCTGTAAATCTCTGAAAGTATCTGGACAGAAATTATTAAAATGGATCAGTTTTGCTAAAATACTTAATTGTTTCACATTTGTGCAGATGATGGTAGTAACAGTCATTGCTAGAATGTCTTAGTGCTATACAAAACACACAAAAGACTAACAAAAATATACTAAATCTGATTTAGAGGAATATTATTTTTAATACACATTCAAAAGAAATGTTGATGGCTTGTTATTAAGAACTTTAAATACATTAAGTATATTTTGTTGCTTAACCTTTTAACTCTTTCAAACTCCAAAATTCTTAAACTCCAAAATTCTCCAAAATTCTTAAACTCTTTGCTGACCCTGTATCTAATCCTGTATAGTTTGAGCTGTTTCATCTGGTAAGACTATCTCAAATACAGTCAACAGATCAATGCACAGAAAATGCATCTTCCATTAACTATTTCTATAAAAATGGGGCTAGCAACAGTATTAGTGACCACTTTTATATAACAGTTCAGGTTTTAGACAGCTTACACAGTCTAAGAGATAACATTCAGTTATGTAACTTCCTGAAAATATTTAACAAAATCCCACAAAAGTGTTCTAGTTATCTAGTCTGAAAAAATCACATCCAAACTAGCATTCTTCTGTTCCTGAGAACACTGTTCTGTTGACATTTAATAGAGAAAAGCTAAACAGACAATTGGCCAGTCAGGAAGTAGGGCGTTGTTCTCCCACATCTTGTAAAAATGGTTTTTCTTTTGAGCTGAGCTGCAAAGGCATGATGCTGCATGGTACTGGCAATCAATTCCTTTAAATTCTGTAAAGAGTTATAACCTTTATTATTGAAAGACAATAATGATCTTCAGGAGGAAGTTTGTGTCTGGGAATTCCAAGGCAGAGGCAGATGTCTCCTGGAAATACATATGAGATTCTGAACCTGGAGCAGGAAAGGGTAATGGCATTTCTTCCACAGAGATTTTTTAAATTTATTTATTTATATTTTTTTATTTTTACCTCAAGGAGGCCAGAGGAGGCCAATCACTGCACTTCTCACTATTTTGGTACTATTACTTTTAGATCATTGATCATTTTTGACCTAACTGCCTTCTTTAGAGGCAAGAATGTTGTGGGGGACCATATTGAAGCCTTTACAGAAGCCCAGGTAGACATCAGTTGCTCTTTCCTTGCCCACTGATGCAGCTACTCCATCATAGAAAGCCACTAGATAAGTCAGGCACAATTTGCCCTTGGTGTAGCCATGTCGTCTGACTCTAATCACCTCCATATCTTCCATTTATATTGACATAACTTCCAGGAGGATCTGTTCCATGATCTTGCTAAGCACTGAGATGTCTCATTGGTACTACCCAGGGTCTACCTTTTTTAAAAATGGGTGTGATATTTCCTTTACTTCAGTCACTGGGGAATTCACCTGACTGCCATAACTTCAAATATGATGGAGAGTAGTTTTGCAAAAAAACATTTGCCAATTCCCTCAGGACCCAGGGCTTTTCAGAGTATGATGGATGACAAAGAACTTGTCTGTTGGAATCACTTTTTTGTTGTTGCTGTTTGTTTTGTTGTTTTGTTTTCTGAGGGTCACTATCAAGAGGAATATACAAACAAAGAGGGATTTGGAAAAATTGGGATAAATACTGCCATTCGTCATTATAACCATTTTCTATGGCACATTTCTGTCAGATATATAGGTATCCAAAAGACTAAATGGAAGAACAAATATTAATATTCCTGTTGATCTTTCTATTGAAGACAAATTCAAGGTAGAAAGTCACTTCTGAGAGGAAAATGTTTGAAGTATTCACTTCTTTTAAAGACAGAGTTATTGGGCAAAAGTCAATATAACCCAGTATCATGCATAATTAGTAAATCAGATCTAAAGTGATGTTTATCTGGAGGAAGAGGAAACCTTGAATAACTGTTAATTCTCCACACGCAATTAAGGCTGTTTACCTGTACTTTTGAACATATATAAATTATTTGATTCGTGCAATTTTTAGTATATCTTCATGTATAAACAGTTTTTGAAACATTGACTTTAGCTCTTCTTAAAACAACTGTCAGAAGAATTCCTTTCTAGACCACAACAAACATATTAAGTTTTATGAAATAAATGTTCTTTAAAAGACAGATGAGATGACTGAAAAAATCCAATAACCATCCAGAGCTTTTTTATCATACTGTTGAATTATAATGAATTGTTGTTAGAGCCTGAGAGTTATAGATTACAGACTGAATTGTGAAAAAGGCATAAAACATTATTATATTCTTAATAAATTCAAGCTTTACCTTGAAGGATATTGTTTTACAATACAAAATTATTCTTATGGTTACACTATTCAATACAACTTTAATTGAACATAGACAAATTGTTTATGTGTTATATTCCCTTGCTGTTTTCTTGAACTACATCTGAACCTAAAGATATGGTAGGTTTTTAAAAGAGAATAAACAGCTGTGAGAGCACAGCGTTTACCATTTTTTTAGGAAAAGGCTCAGATGGTGTTTATGTTCACTATATGAAAGTGAGCAAGCAAAACAGTTTAGATATTTATGGCTACAGGAAATTAAAAACAACGACAGAAGATTGGGTTGGGGAAAATACACACTTTAGAAAAACAAAACAAAACAACAACAACAACAAAAAAAAACACAACTCATAAAGGAGATTGTATACAGAGTAATTGTGGTGGTTTAACAGTGATTAGGAGCTAAACTCCACCACGCCACTCTCTCATTTCAAAAAGTCAGGAGAAGAAAATGCAATGAAGAAAAAGCTTGTAGGTTGAGATGTTGAGATAAGGACATGGAAACTACTCAACAATTAGCAGCATGGGTAATACAGACTCAGCATAAGGGAGAATAATGCAATTTATTGCCAACTAAAAACAAACTAAAGCAGTGAGAACTAAAAGCAAATTAAAAATACCTTCCTCCCATCCACCTTATTTTACCTCTTTCCCCCTGGTGGTGCAGAGCAATGGGGAATTGGGAATGCAGATTGCAATCAGTCCATAACACTTTACCTTTGCCATTCTTTCACTTTTACTCTCTTCCTCTGCTCCATCATGGGGTCTTTCCCGTGGGATGCCATCTTTCCCTGAATGATCAAATGTGGTGTTCCTGCAGACTGCACTTCTTCAAGAACTGTTCTAATATGGGTCCATACCACAGAGTGCAGTCTTTCTGGAATTGACTGCTCCACCATGGATCCCACATGGGCTGCAACTCCTCCCAGACCACCGGTTCCACCATGGACTTCTCTCTCCACAGGCTGCAAGTGAACTTTTGCTCTGGCATCTGGAACACCTCCTCCCCCTCATTCTTTGATAAACTAGGTGTCTGCAAGGTTGTTTCTCTCAACATTTTCTCATTCTTCTCTCCCAGTTGCTCTGATTCAGCATTTTTACACTTTTTTTTTAAGTATGCTCTCACAGAGGTGCAGCCAGCATTGCTCATTGGCTCAACTTTGGCCAGTGGTGGGTCTCTTTCTCAGGCTGGCTGGAACTGTCTCTTATTTAACATGGGGTAGCTTCTGGACTCAGGAAGGAGAAACAAGCACACCACTCGGTGAGAAGCAGGGCAACTAATAGTGCAGATTCACAGGATATGAAAGATACACAGACCACCTATAAATGTTCACTATGTTCCTTGACTTCAGAATGAGAAGAACAATTTACTATTTTCTCTCCTGTACAGAAACTGAATCAAGACAAATGAAAATAGTTTAAATATCATTTCAAAACTTTTTTTTTTTTTCTTATGTTTGTAGCTAATAATTTAAAACATACATTCACATATTCAGTATGTTTCTTTTTAGGAGAAGCACTACATTATTTATTTATTTGTTTTAAGGATGAAAAGAACTTTCAAAGTTCTCCTGTGAAAAGCAAATTTAATTTATTCTCTAAGCTACAAAAATGCTATGCAGACCTGAAAGAGTCAAGCTGTAATTATTGTAGCTGTACAACTGAATTAATAGGGAACTTTGGTAACTGCTAGGAGCTAGGTAACTGACTAATAAGAGGACTGTCTATATAATACTTGTAGTTTTATATGAAAAAAAATGTCAAATAGAGAAATGACTAAATGTTGCATCTAAAGATGTTTCAAATGACTGCAAAATGTGATGCTGTTAATGATGAGAATATCAATGCATATTTGTGTATGGATAAAAAGTTAAAATCAAATGGAAGATGCATGATAGAATAGAATAGGCAACGGAATAATGTGTGATACAACATATAAATAGCTTACTGAGGAGCACTGTGATTGGTACATTTGGAACTGGGCAGGTGGGTACCACAGGTTTTGTCAGCAGCTGCCAAGACCCATGCTGCCAACTACCATACTGCCCCAGCAACCAAGTAAGGAGAATGTCTCCAGGGTCAGACTGGGCTTCACCATGGGCTCTTCCATGGAACATGGGAGGCAAGTGTAGCTCATCACCAAACAGCTGCACCTTTGAGTCTCAGCAGAGGCTTGTCAGGAGGGGCGAAGGGAGCAGAATGGCTAGCAAGAGAAACCAATCATTGAAAGAGTCATCTGCAACCAGTCTGATAAAGGAGTATGGGGTGTAAAGAGGACAGTTCCATCTGCGGCTTCTTAATTTAAAAATATTCTTACACATGTAAATCAAGAGATACTACAACATGCCTTGTTGAGTTTGCCCGCCCAACTGTTAGCAATATATTTCTACTGTAGGATTTTATTTATTTATTTTTATGACTAGAAATAATGGTTTATGTGCTCACTATGTTACTATGTACAGTGAAAGTCTATAACTGACCTGTTTTCTACTTGAGCAGTGTTTATAACTATAAAAGCCAGACTCTCATTTATTGTCATACATCAGTAATATTTTATCATATTTATGGTAAGAGAATCAATATTGGGATATAAATGCTTTATCATCCTATCACTGATTTAAATGAGCCTGAAATTGTTCTTGAAAGTCCATTATTCATTCACTGCCTAGTCTCAGACTACGACAGAGGCCTATCTGATGGTGTTCAATGGTAGTTTTGGATAATAAATAAATCAATAAATAAATCAAGCTTTCAGTGGCTGTGACTGACTACAACTTCTTATGTGTAATCGTTTGCTAGTGGAGATCTATTAGAGAAATAGCCTGCAGAAATCTATGCTGTATATATAAAACTTTTTTTTTTTTCCTTGTGAAATAAAACCAGACAATTTTAAATTAATCTACACAGAAGTCCCCTGAGCCATAACTTCAGGTTCAAGTTCAAAATAACCTAAGTTTTTTTTTTTCCTTTTTTTTTTTTCTTTCTGTATATTTAAAATAACAACAACAACAACAAAAACCTACTCATATTGGCTGAGATATGATAGACCGTCTCCCCCTCAATTCTCCCAATTAAATAACTTTCCATGGAATGTGAAAATGTGACAAATTAATACATTTTTCTAATTTTTATCTTTGTACTCCTACTTCATATTGTTGAGGTATTTTTTTAGGGAATGTGCAACATTGGCTCTGTTGACCTCATGAACATATCCACACTAACGCCAATGAGATTCTGTTGTTGATTTTTTACTTTATTTATTTTTATTTTTTTGAATGATTTTTAAGGTTCACCTCTACATCTTTGGTAGACAGAAACAGAAAATACTGGAAACTTCAAATCTCTCAATTGCCATTAGTTTGTACTTTTTGCAATGCTGTAGAAAATAGAACTTTTGAAGATGTTGAACTCAGTACCTCATAATAGCCCTATTATATAGCCATATAGCCAGGTCCTCAGCTAGCTATAAAATAAACTATTACATCTGAGGAGTTAATCTAGTCTTCTTTAGTGCAATCTAGAGCAGCATTTTCAACTTTCTCATAAAGTGTTGCACCACTTCAATGCATCTCAGGTCAAACAATAGAATTTACCAGTTCTATTTTAAACACACCATATGTGACAGTTCTTTTGTGAATGTCAGTATACTGCCACTGCTTTACTAATATGAATGAGACCTGACACATTGAGAAGTCCCAGGATTCTGTTACAGCTAATGTACTTTTGGGTAGACCTGTGCGGTGTCGAGAGTTGGACTTGATGATCCTTAAGGGTCCCTTCCAACTCAGGATATTCTATGATTCTATGATTCTATACATATTTAATATATGTATGTGTAAATTGACTCTTATTCAGAATATATATATATTTTTTTCCTTTGGAGAAGGTGACTGCTACTATGTTGTAATCATGTTGTAATGTTGTAATCTGCACTGGCATTTTAATACCCATTTAAACTCTTCTGATATTGTCAGAAATTAATATCATGATGAGCAATGCTGCTTGACATGGTGCAGTAAAATGGCTTTGTTCCTTTCCTGACTGTTGTAATGTCAGTGGCGCAAATTTAACATGGGGCAGGTTTTATTACACTAAATTACCAGTGTTTTGTCCCCTGTAAAACCGAAATAAAAATAAAGTTTTGGAGAAGGAGGATTCTGCCTTATAAATGTGTGTGTGAATGTGACATGGGCAAGCAAGGAACCACTAAAATGTAAAATTTGTCACCTGATCCTTACATAACCTGTATTATATTTTTAATTCTAATAACTAGTACAACTCAGAAATTAATGAATATATAGCTCTTCTTCTCATATGATAAGGGTAAACCAAAACTTCACTAAAAATCTGTGTAACTTTCCTAATTTGGTAGAAGAGATAGATATTTGCAAGTCCGTACAATCTTCCTTTTTTTTTTTTTTTTTTTTTTTTTTTTTTTTTCCCATGCTAATGCATCTAACAAGCTTACCTTGAAATGTTTATTTTCTTCTTGCTGACTAAAGGCAATGGAATTCCTCAGAGGAGGAACATTACTCAGCATTCTTGAAAACCAAGCTAAACTTATTCAAGAGTGCTGGTAAATTATTTTTGGCACTTAACTATATAACCAAATGTCATGGTTTTAGCCAGGATGGAGTTAATTTTCTTCACAGAGACTGGTATGATGCTGTGGTTTGGATTTTTGATGAAAATAGTGGTGACAGAACACCAATGATTTGGTTGTTCCAGATCAGTGCTCACACAGAGCCAAAGGACTTTTCTGTTTCTTGTGCTGCCCTGCCAGTGAGGAGGCCCAGGGGTGCACCAAGACCTGGGAGAGGACACAGCCAGGACAGCTGATCCACGCTGACTAAAGGAATATTCCATAGCATCTCATGCTGTGCTCAGCAATAAAACTGGGTTAAAGAAGGAGGGAAGGAGACATTTAGAGTGATGATTTTTGTCTTCCCAAGAAACCATTATCTGTAATGAGCCCTGCTTTCCTGGAAGTTGCTGAACACCTGCCTTGCAATGGGAAGTATGTATAAATTCCATGTTTTGCTTTGCTTATGCATGTGGCTCTTGCTTTACTTAGTTAACTGTCTTTATGACAATCTGTGAGTTCTCAGTTTTACCTTTCCACTTCTATCTTCCATCCCACCCAGGGAGAGTGAGCGAGTGGCTTTGTGGTGCTGAGCTGCATGCCAGGATTAAACCACAGCACCAAGTAGTGCAATAAATGACCAGCCACAGCAGTCTGTCACGGCAGTCTTCTGTTCTTACCTGCAACAGCAAAGCAACATGCTGAGAGAGGTGGTGTGTAAGGCTACTACTGGAAGGTTTCCAGACCTATTCATGCTGGCAGGTTGGAGCCAATTATCCTCTATTCACTCCCCACACCAAGGTAACATTTGTTGTTAATACCTCTGGAGTGTGGTATTATTGTTCTGTCAGCGCCCCAACCCCCGATGTGGAATGCATTTTCTATCTGTCTTTCTAATAGGCTGAATACAACATACATCTGAGGGCTGTTGGCTGTTCTAAAGGAAGTGGTTAGATCCTCGATCATCTTCTATCACCTTTTCATTCCTCAGGGCTGCATGGACTGGCAGCCCTGCTAAGTGTGAGAGCTTGCTTCATTCCTACATACTAAGTCATGTAAGTACAAAGCCTAAGCCTTAGCATAATGTCAAAATATTTCATGTCTGCTATGATCCAGTTGCTATGACAATCAGTGCTACAATTGTCTCTATATTGTGGATTAGCACACAATTAGCACACAATTCATCTCCTTGCACTGTAGTACACTTCATTTCAGATCCCACTGTAATTCGAAAGCCAAGACACAAATGTCTCGACTTTGGTTCTGCACCAACTTTTAACTAATTAAACGTATTGATGTTTAATAGATGTCTGTTAGAGCACTTTTTCCACATTTTCAATTATAGATTTTAACAGGTTTCCTTATGTATTAAAATGCAAAAATGCAAGGAAAATGCAAAATAATTTATTAAAGTTGTGCCTACTAGAAGTTTTATAATTCTGCGTTCAGCGTCTTTAAATGTGTTGTTAAATGTTTCATTTTTCAGTTTATCAAATATAATGCCAGTTGATGAGCAGATGAGAAGTGTCAGTGTGTTTGGGGACAGTCTATGTGCGTCTCCCTACATGTAATTACTTATTTACAGTAACTATATTTTATCATGTTACTTATATCATGTGTCCATGTCCAGGTTTTGGACATGGACCTACAAGGGAGGGTCACCACAGGGCTCTCTGTGCGTGGAGGCCAGGCCTGCCCCTTGCCAGACAGTTGTTTCTGGCCGGTTCAGGCCTGCTACAGCAGCCCCACTGCAGGGCAGAGCTCGGCCCAGCAGAAAAAATAGTGGCACCGCTGTGACAATGTATTAAGAAAGGACAAAAACACAACATGGTAGCGAGGAGTGAGGGAAGGAAAAGTGTAATAGACTAATCCTGCTAACACCTAGGTCAGAGAAAAGAGAGGAAGTGCTTCAGGCACCAGAGTAGAAATTCCCCTACAGTGCATGGTGGAGTACTTCCTTGATGGCCATAGCAAGACAGATATCCACAATGCAGTATGTGGAGGATTCCCACACTAGAGCAAGTGGGTGTCCTGAGAGAAGCTGCTGCCTGTGGAGATCACAGGCTGGCACATTTTTTTCTGAAGGACTGCAGCCTGTGGAGAGGACCCATGCTGGAGCAGGGTTAAGAGTCTGAGGAATAAGAAGTGGCAGAGGGGAGCTGTTACAGACTAACCGTAACACCCCATTCCCCATACACCCTGCACTACTTGGGGGGAAAGGAGAAAGCTGTTTTTTTGTTTGTTTGTTTTTAACTTGTCTTTAATTTTCACCATTCAGCTATTTTTTAACAGCCAAGAGAGACCTCTTACCCAGCATCTGATCTTTACAGCAAGGTAAGTAGTGTTTCTATATGCATGCAATGCATATATGTCGAGCTTAAGCAATAATTTGTGTACATCAAACTAGCTTAATTATTAGGCATGTAGTAAGTAGTAGAGGATTTAACCACCGGTTAACCATAATAGAATGCAGACTGCCTTTTGTGTTTAATCATTAATTCTGTTTATCTGTTGATTAATAAATCCTTTGGGTTAACCTCATCACAATAACTAGTTTCTGTAATTCTCCTGTGACACTGCCCCATCCTTGGTGAGAAGGGAATGTGAGAGCAGCTGGGTGGGCATCTGGAGGCAGCCAACGACAACCCACCACAGTTATATAAGAGGTAGGACTATTGTAAGTTATATAAGTTATAAAATAAATATCTAAGTCTCAAAATACAAACACAGTATATAAAATCTAAATATAAACACTTTCCAAAGGCAAATAATACCTAGACATGTTTATTTTCTTTTTCAAATCCATAGAGTGGGAAGACATTTATCTGCGTTATCATTGTTCTTAAAGGGTTTCTAGAGCAATTTACAGAAATTGCAGTGCTCTTGGATCCATTTTATCAGATCAAATAGTAATTTCCTCTGTACACTGGTAATGCCATTCATACTCAATTTTATAAAGCTTGCTTAGTGATTCAATGGGTGCCAGCAGCAGCTGGGGTGTGGATGTGGCAGTGGGAGCGCGGTATACTAGGTGCTTACCTGGCCAAGCAGCCTGCTGTGGGCTGTAATGTTCTCATGCCCACCTGGGTATTACTATAACCCTTATAATCTTTCCTGCTTAAACTGAAGCAACTTCTTTCAGATCTTCTTCAATCAATCTGTATTTATACTACTTTTAGAGATTGATTCAGGGCGAGAGATGATCTTAAATCTCTCCCATTCATGTCTAAAATAAAAGGGCCATGAAATCTACCTAAAATCCTTTTAGGGTGTAGCCCATTGAAATAATCAGGCTTAGAGAGTGCAGAAAATGTCATTAAAATAATGCCTCCCTAACAAGAGTGTGGCAGAACTGCCTTTGCTTTTATCAATAGCACGCTTGCTTCAGTCCTGGGTCTTTGAAACAGATACTAATTGCCAGCATGTCTAAGGGGACCAGAGGCTTCCCCTAAAGCAGCAAGCAACTTTACTATCTAGCTGAGTACTGCAACTAAGGGTGAACAGATGCAACCTAAAGAAAAGTATTTGTCGTATACTTTCTGGAAAAAAATGTCACTGCTGCATCACTTTGTGTATACCTTCAGGGGCAGCTTATATTTATGGGAAATCTTTGTAAAGCTTACCAGAGAACACAAATGTTTCCTGAGATTTTCAATGCTCTACACATTTTTATAATAAAGAAGATATACAATTTCTGGAAGGAATATAATGCTCTATGTAGAGGAAATTATATGTTTCAGTAAAGCTGTACTGTTTTACTCTGTTCACTATTTCATTGTGGACCTTTATGTAAAATTACCTGGTCTACAAGCAGGAGCTCTGCACTGAGGCAATAAATGGGGCAATAATCTATAGGCTACTAGATGGATATGTGTAAATGTGTTTATCTGATATTATAGCAGCACCAGCAGATCTGATAGTCTCGATAGGTTTTACCTCTTACGAGAAATATTAACTTCCTATGGTGCAGAGACACCCAGTACCTATATAACATATCACCAGCATTGTTGTGGCTCAATATGCAAGGTTACATCTTTCTCTTTTTGTCAAAGTTGTTTCCACCAACATTACCTTAACCTTCTCTGAATTGAATTTTTATATTCTGCCAAGAGTTGAAGTAATGGAAAAATTGCTGGATGCATCTTGTTTGTGTTTATTCTAGAAGATGGAT
The DNA here is from genome assembly GCF_011077185.1 of Oxyura jamaicensis. Classification (NCBI taxonomy): domain Eukaryota; kingdom Metazoa; phylum Chordata; class Aves; order Anseriformes; family Anatidae; genus Oxyura; species Oxyura jamaicensis. The sequence goes on from NC_048894.1 coordinate 141,382,249, forward strand.
TACTATGGTAAAAAAGAGGTTTATGTTGTCTGTTGAAGTCCCAGTGTATTATCTGTCAGCTACAGAGAAAATTTGTAAGGAAAAAGGAAAAAATAAAATACTGCATTTGTTTTCAAAACTTTCAAAATTAACTTAATGGGGCTACAGTATCACATAGCAAAGCATCATCTATGTATTTTTGATTTGCCTTCCTGGAGTAGAGGTGCCAAGCAAAATTAAAAATCTTTAATATTCTAGGTCCAAATTCTTATGATGCATGTGAAAGAAATCTGAATTTCTCTTTCCAATGAGTGATGCACATGATAAATGATGTGTATGTCATATTATTTGTTCAGATTCAACCTTTCTGTCTTATTTTTCTGATAGGGAGAAAGGTAGGGAGTGAGTTTAAGAGTTCTGAGTTATTTCCTCTAAAGGCTTTATTTCCTAAGATTTTTGCTTTCTTTGACAAAATGATTATTTTTTTTAATTATTTTTTTTAATGAACAGTTTTATTATTTTGCTGTTATAAGTTATTGTTTACTCTAGAGGTAGAAAGATAAGCATTCACATGGCTGGTTTTGCACTTACTATATAGTACCAATGCCCTTAAATGGAGGTGCATGCCCTCAGTGACCTTGGATGGCCATTTCAGTCCTAGTTTTTTAAAAATTCTTCCTTCTAGTTCTGAAAACAAACAAGCAAAACAAACAAGCATTCAAAAAGCAACAACAACAACAACAATAGACCCAATGTAGTTGTACAAATATTTTTGTTGAAGGAGTTAACTGGCATGGTCAGGCTGAGGAAGGAATTAGAAATGCTGAGATGGATCTGAGGAACCAGCATAAGAGAGAAGGAGGAGGGAATGGCCCTGTCCATGGAGCTAGGATGAAATCTGAGAAAGCACAGCTCCAGCAGGACATTGGGAAGGCAGAGGGTGAGAAACAGCAACTTGAATTGAAAGTGTGTTGTGTTTTCAGCCTCTGTGCTGCAGCAGTGATCCTTGCTTGCAATCCCTCATGAACTCAGGGTACTTGCAAGCAGCTGAGTTAACTGCCCTAAAATACAGTACCTCAATGCAGAGACTCCCCATACAAATGCACTGGCTGTGTTATGCTAAGAAATACAGCTGAAAAGTAAGTTTCTGAGTTAGAAAACTTTATTGTCTCATCAGCAGTCAGTACCACAGCTACAGCTCAGAGTAGATGAAAACCAAACAGAGGAACAAAGAGGTTTAGAAGAGTAGATAAAAGGAGAGCAATGAAAGGAAAAACATGGCACTTAATGTGCTCAGGGAAAGGTAGAGGGCAGTGGCAGAGCCTGAGGCTCTGCACTCACGGGATCTTCCTTCCAGTGCTGTATGTGTTACAGATGAGCATATACTGTAGAGATCAATTTTTTTATTGATAGTGGGTGAACAGAGAGGTCTTTTTCTGTCTCTGATACCTATCATGCTGTAACAGGGGTAACTGAGAGGTTTATTGAAAGTTTATGGTTCTTCCCTGTTTAAAGTATTTTTGGAAATAGGATGTCATAATGTAACTGGAACTCAAGTTACCTGCTTTGTGTGTTAGTGAGTAACTGGACAAGAAATGACAGTACAAATAACTTTAAACTTAACTATGGTTATGTCTCTTGCTTACAGATCTGACATTGGAAGACCTCCATTATCTGATCATTTTGATTTCATTCACAGAAATAACTTTTGGCAGAGAGTAATGAAGAGTAAGTAAAAAGAGACAGTATGAAGTAAAGTAAGAGGAATATATAAATAAGCAGTGATTTCTGAATCAAATTTGGTATGCCATATTTTATGGGAAAGAAAAGTTCATATTAACACAGTTTTAAAATTTTTGTCTGATTTTGGATCTCTGTACAATAAGATGAGGAGAACCCTTTGCCTCTCATAGGGCAAAACATTCTGTATTGGAATCTCTAATGTGTTTGAGAGCTTGATCAGAGGTTTAATTTAGAGACTGGTTTCCTACCTGTTGTAACTGACCTGTATGCACAGAGCAGTTTGGTATACATCTTCTGCAGTATATATGTGTTACCTTATTGTATTTAATAGTCATACGGCATGTCAGTAGCTATGATGGTGAAATTTGGAGATATCAAGGCTCCCAAGTCCTCCGTCCTTGTCAGTGACCAGCACCAGTGCTTTCGTGAGACAGGCTGAGTATTGTTTGTTTTCATGGCTTAGGCTTAGAACCGGTAACGGTGTGTTAAACTCTAAAAAGAGAGAAAATATGTGTGGGAAAAGCAGTAGGCTGCAGGAGAGGTGGCTCATGGCACTGACAGATGTGCCTTGTTTGCAGTATCCTGGCACAGCACAATCTCAGCACCACAGGAGACAGTAACATAATAACTATACAAGATGGTCATAAGCAGCCTCCAATGAAACTAAGCTCAGAATCGAAGTGGATGAAGCAAAATAATGATGGAGAGGATCATGGCAGGTAGTATCATATGTAGAAGTTTGCCTAACAAACAAAGCAGCTTTTATGCTTTGTGCTTTAAAAGAAGGCTGGGGGGAAAATCTATTAATTTCTATTTTTTGATGGATTTCTCACGGATCTTTCTCTTGAATGAAAGCTTTCCCCCTTGCTAAATCATTAGCTCAATTTGGCATTTCTCTCTTTTTTACTGTGTGAAGATGAGAGTTTCATAAAAAGATGAAATTTGAGACTTGAAGATTTATTTTTATAAGCTCCCAAATCATATATTCAGTCCAGTTATCTAAAACATATTATACATAGGTTTGGTTTGAAAGCACATGCATATCATATGTAGGACATAACTATACCAATAAATAAGAAAATGGAGCAAAGGCTCCAATAAATATTCAGCTTTACAAATTATAAAAGGCAGAAAGAATGATCCACATACTCCAACAATTGTAACCCATGATAATTGAAAAAGACAATACTAAAAGTTTTTAAGTAGATGTTATGGTATAATTTGTTGTCTGGAGAGGAAAAAAAGGTGGTGGTGGTGGTGGGGGGGGGAGTTATCTATGCGTGAGTAAAAAGCTGACAATAAGTTATGTCCTGACATTTGAGACTCCATATATCTGATATCTATATCTGCCTATGTATAGAGTGCCATATAGACAACCATATACTCTACTGAAACACTTCTCTCTGATGTCATTTCCTTTTAGTTTTAACTGTTATTTTGTAGGAGTTCATAGGATGTTGGAAAATGTCACCAATTAAGTAGCTGTGAATAGCTCCTTCCATTAAGAAAGTGAGAATTGCTGCAACCTGTCCCCATTGTTTTCAGTTGGAGGTTTAATATTTTCTTTAGAGGGTCTAGGATTCAGTTAAAGCTATTTTTTTTTTTTTATATATATATATATATGCATATATATATAAATACATGACATGTTTTCTTTATTGTAGGAATGGTCCTCATTCTGTATGACCCAGTGCAGTGGGTCATACAACTCCCTAAACTGATACACAGTAGTTCTTTACAACTTGACTACTGGTAGAACATTAGTTTTCAAGGCTTAAGAGTCTGTTGGGCTTTTATGAAATATAGGTAAATAAACTACATGTTTCATCATCAAATCTGATCTTAAATGTCACTGTTTTTTCCACCTTGAATGCGGTCTTTATTTTTCCTCTCCAAATACCAGATAATTCTAAAAATAAGAAAAAAAAAGGTTTTTCCTTATAATCATAAAAAGAAGAAAATAGAACCCCCGGGCCCCCCCCCCCCCCCCACACACTTAGACATGTGCTATCAGGGACTTCTAAGTATGATAATAGTTTAGTGAAGTTATTTGAAAGCCTTTGTAGTATCAGTTCCTATACGCCTATCAGACTAAATTAAATAACTTGCAAAATGCTAATTTTGAACTGAAGGACAAGCAAGCAACAATATTCACTCTGGTATTCTTAGCAGACTTCACATCTATCAAATAGAATATAATTTGATATTCCAAGAAGCATGTCTTCAAAATGGTGTACAGGGAGCTACACAAACAAATCTTTTTAATGTAAACGTGACTTGAGCACATAACTTCCCAAGGGGGACCTATGAAATGTACCCCTCATCATCTCTAAATGTATTTGAGTCAAAAGGAGTTCCCAGAAGGATGTGAAATACTTTTTTGTTATGTTAATTAAATACTTTTAACTCTAGCAATTTGTTTTTAACTAATAATCTACCAAAAGAAATAAAAAAATAGAAAGAATGAAGAAAGGGAGCAGCTATTTTAATGAGGACAAAGGAAAAATATTTCTTAACTATCTGAAAAGATGATATTTATATAACTAGTCTTGAAAATACTTTTTTTCTCTGTAAGAAACAATCTCATAGTATTGTTGATAACATGTTTTATTACTGTTAATTTCATATAGAGGTTATTTAAAATATGGGCTTTATATGTTAAAAGGTTAGTTTGGTGTTATTCTGTATATTTCAGGATAGAGAAGATCTTATACATTCAAAATTAACAGAGTCTAAAGGTTTTGGATCTTTGCATCTACTATTGCAGGATGGGAGATTTGCTGTGGCTCTAGTTCCAGGATGCTGTTTCTTAAAAAAATAAAGGGGAGTAAAAAAGAAGGATGCATCTTCTTCTCAGCTCTATTCAGTGAAAGAATTAGATACAGTAGAGAGGCACATATTGATTTATTATATATTTAAGACAATCCTATGGGGATATGATCCATATGAGTTTCTGCTTTACAAATACAGTTTTCATCACAGAAAATCTGACTGCAGGCTAGGGAAAGATGGACTATTGTGCATGTCAGCGGTAGGGTAAATAGTTGGTTAAAATCAATGGTAAAATAAAATCTAATTGCCTATCCTAATTAGAGTAGCATCTATGTTACTTGATCATTTTCTGTTACTAGATATTATTATTTCCAAACCTACAACTTTAATATGTATATATATAAATACATTTTCTCATGAGTTTATGTTAAAATATTGTGTTGGAGTACTGGGTCCACCAGTACAACAGACCTGGACATACTTGAGAGAGTCGAATGTAGGACCAAGATGATTGACTAGAGCACCTCTCCTACGATGAGAGGCTGAGAGAGCTGGGTCTGTTTGGCCTGGAGAAGAGGAGAGAAGAGGCTCAGGGGAGATTTTATTAATGTCTATAAATACCTAAAAGGAGGGTGCAGAAAAGACAGAGACAGACTCTTTTCAGTGGTGCCTAGTGCCAGGGCAAGAGTTGATGGGCACAAACTGGAACACAAGGGGTTCTGTCTGAACACCAGGAAGCACTTCTTTACTAAGCAGGTGATGGAGCACTGGCACAGGTTGCCCAGAGAGGTTGTGGAGTCTCTCTCCTTGGAGATCTTCAAAAGTCCTGAACCTGTTATAGGTGTCCCTGCTTTAGCAAGGAGCTTGGACCGGATGCCTCTGGTTGGTTCATTCCAAGTTCAACCATTCTGTGATTCTGTGAAAAACTTTTGTATCCAGTAAACATCCTATTAGTTTGTCTTCATTGGCATATATCACTATGCTGTAGGCACCCCTGCACAAAAAATGATATCACTGAATTTATTTTTGTTTGTTTTCTTAAAAAAAGAAAAATAACTGTTTACAAGGTCGTACTGATCTAAGAAGGTATGACAGTGAAACCTTATTACCCCATGCAAGTGAAACAGGGGTAGCTGTACTTATTCTGGAAGAAACAGATGAATAGAAAGCTCTGCCATTTTGTCTGAACAAACCAGGGTATCTTCATGGAGAATTTGGAAATACCTTAATCAACTCAATTATCTGTTATTTTAAATTAATTTAATATGGCTATAATCAAATACTATATGTTAGCTGAATTTTATATAGACTAGTTGGATAACTATTTTGTGATTCAATTTCATTGAATCTGTGATGACATTCACTACATCACAGCATAAATTGGAGTTGTCCTGGAATTTAATATAATCACAATAAAATAATTTTTCTCAATGGATGTGATAAAGCAAATGATGACATTTTTATCTATCATAAATGTATTTAACTTATCTACAGACCTGCAGAATAGTTGTGAAATATCAGGCAAGGTAATAAAACAAAACTTTGGTGATCAAGAGTAAAATAAATAAATAAGTAAAATGGCTATGCTTCATTGTGCCTGTGATTGAATTTTCTCATTTGAAATGTCAGGGGACTAAACTATTTCCCTTATTTAGAATGTGCATCACTTAATTAAATTTGTTCTATAATGTAGAATCAAAACCCATCACTGTTCCATTGCTGGAAATTTTATTTGGGTTATAAGCAAAATAGAAAAGAAAATATTGCAACTTTGTGACAAGTTTATAAAACCTAATGAACTGTCATCTTGAAAGCCTCAGCCCCACTTTTCACTGGTAAGTAGTAAACATTGCTGCACAGTTACTGCCAGCAAAGACTGTGCATAGACACATGGCACACCTATGTTTGAGTCCCTGAATACATTAAACATTTAAATGCAATTGAAAAGTGTCTAAAACTATATCTTGGAATATCAGTGAAATTGTGGATGAATTTTATAAACAGAATCTGTTTTAATGCTTTATACTTTACTTTTTTTTTTTTTTTTTTAAAGTATGTTGTATGACAGATGTACCACAGTGTATCGGTATCTGATTTAAACAGGTATCAAAGATAAAGCATAATCTCATCTTAATTCAAATAGTATGTTCTTTCATTTCTGATGCTCTCCTTTGTGAAACATGATCATATACATACCATGTTATCATTTTACTTACTGTCATTAATTTTATCCCATTGATGAGAAAACATCATGTAATAATACCCTGTAGGGACGTATGGAACCCTTTATGCAATGTCAAGATTATTCTAGACAAGATTAAGTAGGCTTTATTATTATTATTATTAATTTAGAGGATGGCTGCATTTACTGCTTGGCAAAAATATTCTTGTTATTGTGATGTTTCTGTTTTAAACCAGCTATCGAAGAACTGTGTTTTTAGTGGACTTGCTGTAAGGTGGAAACTATTTTTTTAACATTTTGAATCCTAAGAAAAGGCAAACTATGTAGTAGGCAATATCCAGTAGCTGAGACAAGCTATCAAAGAGGGCACTCTTCCATTATTTAAATCTTGTATTGGAGTAATTGAAAAGCATCCTAAATCCTGAAGTAGCCTCTGTCTGTTACTTCATAAATACCTTTTTTTTTTTTTTTTTTTTTTTTTTTTTTTACAATTTACTACAATTAACATCCAATTGCAGTGCTCCTACAAGTGAAGAGAGGCTATTTCTTTCATTAACATACATGAAAATCAGCAACTATTTCTTTAGACTAACTATTTTTTGGACATGTTAGTAAAGAATCTTGTCCAAATTTTATTTACTCAGTCATAAAATATTATGGTGACTACTTCTTCAGGTGCTTTCTCTTCCATTTTGATGTGTTAAACTACCCTGAAAACAAGTGAGTATATAAACCAGTTCTTTTAGATTGGCATTTGTTTAATATTGTTAATTAAATAGTACTTTACAATAAATCAAAATTTAAATCTCTTTCATGAGAAAAAATCCTAAATGTGAGCATTTACATTCATATTTCAGACTAAATTGTGATCGACCTTTGAAGGGCACATACTAATTATTTTTCATGTATTCAGTTGCATGTTTTATTATAAGTTGCATTTTATTATATTTTCTCTACAATTTATTATATTTTCTCTACAATTAGTATATTTATTTTTTCTATAAATAATAAGTCTATGTTGATGGCAAATTAAGAAAAAAATGCTGTAATAAAACCCTTGCCATTAATCATGTTAATTTAGGAGTCTGGTTCCAGTCTGATAAAGAAAATCTTGTCATAGCTGAGAATGAATCAGCTAATTCATTGCAGATTTTGTTTCCAAACTGATTAAGAGTTCAGTCCACTGTCTCACATCCTCCTTGCTCTTTCTCACTTTGAGTTCTACATATCTTCTTTTGTATTCAGCCCTTCTCTTCTAACTACATGACCAAAACAATTTTCTTCACTTAGACTTTTTTGGCATAATTTTTATCTGAACAAGATTAGAAAAAAAGAAGAGATTGGACTGTGCACTTAGTCACATGGTCTGAACTTTTGGGTAGACCTGTGCGGTGTCAAGAGTTGGACTTGATGATCCTTAAGGGTCCCTTCCAACTCAGGATATTCTATGATTCTATGAATTTTCTTCATATCTAGTTATTAAAGTTTGAAAGATCATATTGCATTAAACATTTTGGAGGAACTACTGCAGTACAGGGCAATTTTGTTATAACTGAAAAAACAAACAAGCCACCCAAACTACTGTCATTTGATTGGGGTCTAGATGTTTCTCAGACTGGGGAGAATGCTACAGATCCACTCTTACTTAGCCTTTGGCTATTTGATAATTCAGTTAAAGGTGATGTGGTTTCAACAATGGAGGTAGAACAGCCTAAATAATATTTTCCTGTAGAAAAGCCAATGTTGATTTTAGCTATCCCAGAAAGAATATTATTTGAAACTAGTATTTCCTTGCCAGCAAATTTTTTATTACAGTTTGCTGCACTGAAACAAGTTTGAAGCTTAATGTGCCCAAGGAGCATAAATGTAGTTAGTGTTTTGTTTTCTGTTTAATCACTGAAACATTTGATCGCTAAGCTCACATACGCTTTCTGCCTCTTAGAGAGCTTGTGTACTCCAATTCCTCTCTGCTTTCCCAGCCCACTAAGCAATAACTCTGTTTAATCAATGGGTGCCATATGAGGTCTTCATAAATCCTTCTATCACCATTTAGAGAAATTAAATACTAAATGTAGTCACAGAATCACAGAGTGGTTGAGGTTGGAAGGGACCTCCAGAGATCATCTAGTCTAGCCCCCCCCCCCCCCTCCCACCTAGAGCATGATACACAATAAATATGTTACACTTATAATGCAATGTATTGAAGTTTTCCAAGATTTAACAACTTATAGTGATACTGAGTGTTTCCGTATTACCCAGTGAAATTCCACTAATTTCAGTGGAATTAGCTTGGTGCAACTCAGCAAGGCTTTTGCTTCATGGACACAGTGAAACTACACAGAACAAGAGGTTAAGAATGATCTAATACTATTAAATGAAAGCGCAGAAGAATACCTACAAGGTGTATTTGCAAAGGGACTTTTTTCTTTCTTCTTGCCCACCTTGAGCAAAATCAAGACTTCCAGTATTCATTAATTTGTATTATTTTAGTCTTAATATTTTTCTAAATTCCAGGATGCTATAAGAATTGGGTGTGGTGGTTTTACCGTGCTAGGCAGCTGAACACCACAACCGCTCTCTCACTCCCCCTCCTCAGATGAGGAGGGGAAGAAGTAAAGGAAAGAACAACTCACGGGCTGAGATAAGGATGATTTAAATTTAAAAAAAATATTAAATAATTTAACTGATGTATTAAGTGATACATAATTAAAATGATGGATAAATTCTACTATGTACATTCTGTAAATTATGGGTAGATTATATGTAATCAATAGGTATGCAATTTTAATTCAATTTTCTTGTTTTTCTAAGCAATAAGTTGAAGTACTTGTGTGGTCATACGTGTTTTCACACTGTCTTATCTCTGAAGTGCTAAAGAAAGTGCCCTCTTCTTCTGTCTCTCTTGCACTTTTTGTCATATCTGTTGAATACTACTAAGTCAGATTACATTTCTGCATACAGAATTTTCTTGGGAAAAGGACAACATGGAGAACAAACCATAATGCCCCTCTAAAAGGAAGCTGGTTCCAACAGTACTTGGAGTGGTATAACTAATTACACTTAATAAAATTGTGTGTGTATTGAGATTCAGTGCTGAGATGCCCACTGAGGTGAACAGTACATAATATTTGACCAACAGGATTCAGATCTGAGTGACTTTATGTTCTTTCCTCTCATGAGCTCAGTTTTAAATCTTCCTGGATACATAAACCACTAAACATGTTGCCAATGTTGTAACTTTCTTTGTCTCTCTAATAATGCTTAGACCAGCATGCACCAGTGTGTATGGGAGCTTTTGTGTGAAAATGCATGTATAGGGATTTAGATCGTGTTTGGACAGAACTACAGCAGAAATTATGCTCACTTCAGGCTTATATTTAATTAATAAAATTATTTAAACGTTTCAGACTTTCTAAATGAGGGAGTTTGATAAAACATTATTTGCTTTATGTCAATGAAGGAAGTCTTTACTGGAGGTTAAAATAGCACGAGTCAGAAAGGAGAAGAGTGAGAACTTTGAATATAAACTCCTAGATTCTAATTTATCCCAGTTCAGGCACCTATTCCCTATTTTTTTGTGTAAATCTAATGCTTTAGATTTCCTTGAAAGTTCTGCAATTTTAAGTTTCAAGCCTGGGGTGGTATTGGTGGAAAACGTGTGGCAAGCTTTAAAAATGTTTATGACATTTTGAACATTGCTGTCACAGCTGTCTGATCTAATTAGATGTTAAGCTCTTCAGGGCAAGGACTACACTTAACCATGCACCCAGAACAATGGAATTTCCAATCTTAACTTGGGTTTGTAGACAACGCTGTAATAAAAATGATTAAGAAGGGTAGAAGGCTTAAATAATGCTGATGACATGGCTTTGATGACCTCCCTGGGGAGATTATTCATCACAGTCTAATGAGATCATTAGGAGGAAAACTTTCCTACTTCAGTATACAGCCAAATCAATGCAAAGTCCAAGTGACTGTAAACCATAATGGTGCTGCAGTGGTGACTGTGGGGTGAGACAATTCATAAAGGAAGATGAATCTTTGTGACTTAAGTAAATCTTCCAGTTAGCTGAGGAATAAAAGGACAGATGGGACAATTAAGTATGTTAATAAAAAAATGAATGAATACATACATAAATAAAAGACTAGACCCAAAGTTTCAGAAAAACTAGACCTTAAGAAAGTACCTTTGAGAATGTCGTACTACTCTGTCATGCATTATTTTTTGGCTTGTGACTTCAGTGTTCGTTCAAATTGATAACCATCATCTAATAGATACATTTCTTGAGAAATTTGTATGCAAGTGTTCCTGGCAAGTAGTCATCATTCAGTGGATGATGACTTTCCCAGTGAGTCAGTATTGAACTGGCAGCTAAGGTCAGGGAGAGGAAGACCTGTGGCTGGTGTAATCTGCTTCATGCAGATTAAATTATAAAACTACTATCCTATTGATCTCTTGTGCTCCTTGGAAATGTTTTTTTTAAATTATTATTATTATTATTATTATTGAAAGATGATTGTATATTCTGGCCAAACCAAAGTTCAGTTTTCATGATTTACACTGCTGTTTTCATTAAAATGGTAGAAAGCATCGCCTTACACAGTTAAATCATGGCTATATTTCATCACAGAGGTGCAATGAAGGTTGAAATAGAGGGCAAAGTGTCTGTACTTATAACATCACTCTTCTGCTTTACTAATAAATAAGAATAAAATAGATTTATTATTATTATTATTATTATTTTCATTTTTATAGAAGGTTTAATAAAATGTAGTGATCAAAGTTTGGGATAACATGTTTACCATTAATGGAAATTGTAACTAGTGAATTGTGGTCTTTGGTCTGAATGCATTTTTTTTTATTATTATTTTTTTTTGGTCTAATGAGAAGTTTCAGTGAGTAATGCCTGAATAATGTCTGTGGAGCTGGTCCTGTGGTTTTATTAAAAAAAAAATAATATCAAAATAATATGCAATGACAGTTAAAAGAAATAGAAAGATAGATTGATAGACAAAAGTATGATAATTACTCAATTTGCATGTTAGTGAACATGAAATTTAATTATTTCAATTTTCCTTATATTTTTTAAATTCTAGTAGTGATATATATATTACAACTGATTCTGAAATACCTTTTTTTTTTTTTTCAGTTGCCTTTAAACATAATGATGAACCTTTCCTTATTTGCAAGGATGGTAAATAGAAAATAAAGCATAATAGGAAAAAGTTGCTAATACGAATGAACTTTGTTAAATTGAGAAGCCAACGGCTGTATGGGAGACTATATTGTCCTTTCATAGAGGATGAAAATTCAGCCTTGATATGCATCCAAAGAATTGAATTTAATCTCATGTGTGTCTCCCTGGTTGCCTATGTAATTATGGCTCCATGGTGGAGTCATTCTTGTTTGATAGGCAAAGCAGTTGTACATGGAAGTTGGTCTTAAAAAAAGAGGACACTAGGTCTATAAAGGACTATTATTTGATTGTAATTGCATAATTTCTAGAGCACAAAACCAGAAATTTATCCAAATCGTTTTGATTCAGGAGTTGTGCTAATAAATTTGGATGAAGGTTGAGATTTGGTGAGAGTTTTCTCAGAATAGTTTGCAGTAACTTCCAGGAGTGAAAAATGTGACTGCTTCACATCAATGGTTGGATATTCAAAAAGGTCTAATGTAGTAAGAAATACAAGGTTTATAGGTTAAGTCTTCCATAATCTAATTTTGTCTTGATTATTTTTGTAACAATTTTCAGTATTTTAGTTTCTGGCATTGGTGAAATATGTCTTTGAGCTACAAAGATATAGTAATTTAGTTTGTATATTTGAACTCAGTTTTATTGATAGATTTTGACTATATTATTTTCTCCTGTAGTTTTTATTAAGGTTTTTAGCACAATGAATACAAACAGCTATGCAAGCAGAAACCAATTATATTTTTGAATAACTTAACTAAGTCATTTTAGTTTCCTATGTCAGAAACAAATGTATAACCTTGGACAGAAATACATGGTGCTTACATTTGAACTGATAAGAGGTTATGTTTTTGAGTAACAGAAGTAATTAACTTGTTGATTTGAAATGTGTATTGAGAAGATAATAATTAAGTATTAGTACTAAAGTTCATTATAAGGCAGTGCAATGAGGTTGTGCTCATACCAGCAATAACTAAATTTTTTTATTTTTTTTTTAATTGCTGAGCATAATAGGGTAGTTCATGGAATACTGCTTCAGTCAGTCCGGACAACCATTCTTGGTATGTCCCCTCCCAGCTTCTTGAGCACCCCCAGCCTACACACTGTGGTGTGCATTGTAAGAAACACAGAAGAGATTTATGCTGTGCAAGCACTGCTCAGAAATAGCCAAAACACTGTTGTGTTATCAACACTGTTTAATTCACAAATCCAAAACACAGCACCCTTCAGGCTGCTCTCAAGAAAATTAACTTCACCCCAGCTAGATCAAGCACATAACACATTTAATGACGGTCAATGAATTTCTCTTAAATGAATTAGTGTGGTCTCCTCTTGAACCCAAGTATTAATACACTGTCTAGTACAACAAGACAAAGCCCATGTTTAGGGAATTTGTATTGTTTTTAGTAATGTGTTACTATTTTTGTCACTAATAACAAACAAGTTATACACATTTTGAAACCAGCAACTGCAAAAAGAAGTAGGTTTACCACAAGGAATTAGAAGGAGAAATGTAATGTTACTCAATATGACCAAAAAATCACTAGTGTTTCAAACAGAAGACAAACATTATCCACCGATATAAGGAGTGGAATGATAAAATAAGTAAATAGAAAGAAAACAATACTACATTATATAACATTGAAGAAAAGATCAAAAGTAAGGCCTACATACAGGGAGAATTTTAACAAAAATAAGGTAACATGCAATCATATAAGCACATGCAAAATGAGTTCCTCATACATTTAAATCTGTCAGAGACTAAGTGAACAAAATGAAGTGATAGCCATGCCACCCATGCTTTTTACTTTCATCTCTGGTTTAATTCTTAAATTAAGATGATAATTGCTTGGTAAGAGAGATGTTCTTGATGTTAAGAAGACTTAAAAAATATTAAGCATAATTAAGCATTGGACACACATTTATGCTTACGAAAATAATTTCTATAATTTCAGGACAATTTAGATTCAAATGACCAAAATACTGTTATAACATCCTGAAGTCATATTAGGCACTAGTTAAAACTTAATGCTTATGAAAAAATACATGGATGCAATATGTATATATCTTTTGGGCAGTCAAAAATTGATTTGCATGTAACAAATTGATATTTTTAAGGTTTTCAAAATTTCAAATATTACTTTAGTAAAAGGAAGGGAATATTCTTCTCTGTTTAAGTTTGTGCTTAGTATTATACATGAAAAATAGCATTATTACTTAAGTTGTATAATAGTCATAAAAGAGCTGTTCATGAACTTGATAGAGTTCAACATTTTCAATTTTAGAAACCTTTTCAGCTTACTATATAAAGTTTTGCAGACTTGGGACTACATAAAAAAAACAAACAGACAAACAAACAAAAAAAAACATGAATAATTTATAACTAAAAGGCTAGCTTGAGGATAAGAAAAAATGTTGAACAAATGTTGAGTTTAAAGTCATGTTATCCCTCACTATTAAAGCAATAGTTCAACTAGCAGTTAATTTTCACATTCAGTGAATCTTTCACATTTCTGTAGCAATATTTTTGGAACAGAGAATTTGGAGGAAAGATATTTTTCTGTGGTCCTTTCAAGCAGTAAAATGCTACAGCTTTTGAGTCCTCTTAAAATATATTTGTTATCACAGTGTGTCTTTTTCTACCTCTATTTCTGACATGATACACAAACATTTAGAGCAATATGATACTAATTTTTATTCTATTTCCTCCTCCAAACAAAGCTCTGTAATTCTGGGTAATTCATGCTGAATGTTATGTTTAGAAAATGCTTAGTAACCTCCAGATCTAAAAGAATGACCTGAAAAAAAAAAAAAAAAAAAAAAAAGATTAAGGATCTTAACCAGTACTCATTATCCACTGAGGATTCACAGCTGGAAATGTGTATTGTCATTTAGACACAGCATTTATGCTGTTGTGCAACAAACCCAACGAGTTCTCATATGGCCAAGCTTAAATCACGAGTCTGTTTTGCCTTAACATTTAGTGAAAGGTTCATGATTTTATAAGATCATTATCAAATCAGTGCTGGGAAATGCAGTTTTGATATATCTGTGCATTACGTTTGTGCATTAATCTGAAACATTTTGCACAATAAATTTTCAAACTGGATTATGTTTTATATAGACAAATATTTCATTTTATTTTGAGCAGGATGCTTGATTCTTTCAGTGCTCTAAGTTCCTGGTACAAGAAATAATAAATAATATATATATTTTTTAATTTCTTATTTTCATTTATAATATCACAGCCCACTGTCATCTTGCATTCCATCATTGGGATCTGAGGAATCCTAGTTTTCCATACATGGAAAGTATTTTATTTTATATTACTGAAAATCCTTGCCAGTTTGCTTTATCATTTATGCATTTTGAAGAAGTACTACATCTTTAGACAGTGGTTTGTGTTCTTTTCTAACTTGCCAAATAATCCTGCTCCTGGACAAATAATTTATATTTTGTAAGAGCTCCCAATATGTTTTTTTTCTAGAGTGTCAATATCTAAATTCAGTTTATTACTGAAGAACTGAAATTTTTGTTCATTTGCTCTTATGAACGTTGCTCTGAATATATCGGTGCTGAAGTTCACCTTATATTTCATTGTAATTCAAAATCATGGCATCTTTGTGCAACTGTCTTTGTAGTTACATTCCATTTTTAATACCTGTCAATAGTTTATATTGTCAGCAAATTTCTCATGTTGCTACTTGTTTTCTTTTCCAGATTATGCTTTTAGTAATATGCTGTATGCAACGGGTCCCAATAAAAACTCCAATCTCACTCTGTTGGTAATCTACCTTTTTTAGGAAATTGATTATTTATTCTTTCCAGCTGTGTTACCTATGTTATTCTGCCACCAACAGAGAACTTCCATTTGATCTCAAATGTACTTGTATTCTTTAAAGCATTTGGTATGGGTACCTCACTTTTTTTTTTTTTTTTTTTTTTTTTTTTTTGAATAGAAGTATAATTTACGATCTTCATTCCTGATTTACCTTTTCATTTAGTACCTCAAAGGTCCAAAGTAGATTTTAAAGATGACTTTCTTAAATAAAATAAAATAAAATTTTTTCCCTAAAGATAGCCCATAGTCAGTTTATTTTATAAGTATGAAAAGACTGAGATTTGTTTGTTTTGTTTATTTGCTTGTTTCTATTGAGGTGAGTCAGGAGAAAAGAGCAGGAATGGGAAGGGAAGGGAAGGGAAGGGAAGGGAAGGGAAGGGAAGGGA
>NC_048894.1:141398746-141434779 GCF_011077185.1 Oxyura jamaicensis
TTTCATCAAAACAGAAGCTATCTGACTTTTGGTATTTTGAATCACTCTGTGATATTGTCAAACTTCTTTGCTTATTCCTCTGTAGAGAAGACAAACTCAGTTTCTCTTTGTCTTCTCTTCAGAAATTCTTTACTCTAATAAGAAAAAAAAATGTTGGAGGAAACTGAGCAGTTCTCTTTGCCTTTGTGTACACACTTGCTGAAAGAACTATAGCTCACCAATGTGCTTGCTTAGCAACCCCACTTGGGATGGTGAGCTCAAGAAGGTCAGCTGTGAATCTACTCGTGTCCTTTCCACATACCTCCCAACTGTTTAGGTATACCCTCCTTTCCTGATAGATTAAGAAACAGCAACCGCATTTTGCACAGCTTGACTCACAGAGGACTCCCATTACCTATATGTGCATATGTGCTCCTCTTGCTTTTTCTCTCTTCTGACCAAACATGAGAGACAATCACCCATACAGTTATTCTGAAGGGAACGGATAGATCCAGTACCTGTTAAAAGATAGCTCTGTAACAGTTGCTTCAATTCATGAATACAGTCACAACATGTGGGAAGAATCCTGAATCAGAAATTACTAATTTCAGAGCTATTACTATGAATCATGCTGTCTCCTCAATGCAGGAATTGTCATTCTAGTGCTGCTCGCAGCGTGCAGAAACAGAGTGGACTATATTAATTTGGGAAAAAAAAATAATACCCTTTCCAATATGTTATTTTCATGTATATCATAGACCAATAGGTGCCACCGTTGCACTGTGACATTTGCAGAAAGTCTGAAAGAATAAACAAGAGGAAATGTTTTGTTTTGTAGTTTAAAAATGCATTGGGGGGTGAGGGGGGGTGGGGGGGGAAGGAGGGGGCGGGTAGGGAGGTGTTGTTGATTTATTTGTTTATTTTACCTTAGAAAAAAAAAATGGGGGATGCAATTTGGTTGTTGGGCTTCTTATTCCTTTTTGTTTTCTTTCACTTCTTTCTTATTTTTACCCTCTTTGATTCATTCTAACCAGAATGTTGCAACCTTGAGGTTTCTTTGTAATTATTCAAAGCCTTTGATCACAAGTATCTGAATGTATTAAGCTTTAGTAAATCATCCGGATGTGCCTTTGTGTCATTTTACTGCTGAGCAAACAGTATCACAAAATGACTTCATCTGAATAATTTCTCATTCCTTTAGTGACCTAAATAGGACTGTTCTCATAGTTCTTTATTGAATTTTTATATATGGAAGTCACACTTCTTATATATATATACAGTTGAAGTTACAGTGTACAATGGAAAATTATATTGAGAACAGAATGTTTTCAGTGTTGGTATTCTTTTGATCTAAATGTAATGAATGAAAGTATGTCTTTGGGTTGTGTTTCTAACTTCTCCACACACTCTAGAGTATGTTTCAAAACCTCTCAGTATGAATGTTTACTAGGAAAAAAATGAAGATAACTGCACTTTTCTTAGTTAGGAATTCTAGAACTTAATTATTACTCATTTAGATGACTATAGAGTATAAAGCTAGGTGCAATTTATCTTCCTATTTGTAGGCAAATATCATACCATTCCAGTGAGCAATGTCAGATACACAAATACTTGCAAAGCCAATTTAGATGATAATAAGTAAAGTTTCCTATACTGACCCACTTACTTGTCTGAACCTCGATTTAGTTTGAGAGTCTCCAAGATTAGAAGAAAATTCTATATCAATATATTTTCTGTTCTTATCTTGCAGTTCAGACTTCTAAATGAGTCAGCAAAAATTGAAATTTTGTAATTGAGATGGATGTAGAAAATGTGATAAAGCACCTTCACTTTGCAGAAATTATCATTTCCTGGCAGTAAATCTACCAGTATGACCTAGATTATACCAAATGGCATAAAGATAAAAGACCTACCCTATTTTTTCACTTATTTGGTCTTATCTGAATTACTATATTTCATTTGGTTTTGTTTTGCTTAATCATGTAATGTGTCACTGATGTATTAGTAACCATATCTGCTCAGTCACTTTCCCATTACACAGGTAGAAGCGTCTGGACAATGCTCTAAGACACATGGTCCTCTGCGGATCAGGAGTTGGACTCAATGATCCTTGTGGGTCCCTTCCATATCGGATATTCTATGGTTCTATGATTCTGTGATCTAGGGAACATAATTCTTTCCCATTAAAATCCCATCTTTGTTTTTCCATCACTTCCCATGAAACCACTGGAGGGTAAATATCTATAATATGTCACGTAGTGAATTCGATCATAGTGTTGAGGAGCACTAGGGGAGACCATACAAATGTCATGCCTTGTTGGCTGAGAGCAGTCCTGTACTGGTAGAGAGTAATTTCTTTCCTCTGTGTTTTCCACATGGCCTTTGCCTTTTCTTTTCTTTTCCCCCTTTTCCTTTTTCCTTTTCCCTTGATTTAATAATAATTTTCCATTAATAATTATTTTTCTTTCAATTAAATTATCCTTATCTCAATCTGTGAGTTGTTTAGTTTCCTTTTCTTCTTCCCCTCCTTTTCTGAGGAGGGTGATTGAGAGAGTGGTTGTGGTGGAGTTCAGCTGCCTAGCAAGGTAAAACCACCATAAATCCAGAACCAGGACCTGTAAAGCAGATCAGTGTAGCAACTTGCCTAATCCACTATGTCCTATTTAATAAATGTAGATTATCAACCAAAATACATTTGTGCTAATACTGATAAAATGTCTGACATAAAACCAAGCATTCTCCATATTTTATTTCATTTTTTTTTTTTCTCTCTCTCTCTCTCTTTTTTTTTTTTTTTTTTTTTTTCTTCCCAGTAAATTGTTGCTGGGTTATTGTTTTTTTCCTACAGACAACCATTAGGAAATATCTGTAACAGTAAACTAATTAGGTTGAGAGAATGCTGAAACACCACTTCCGTGACTAGAAATTGGCATTATTTTGGCCTTTGACAGCAACACTCTCCCAGACAGTGCCTGTCTGCACATTGGGGGATAGCTCAAGAGGACAGCATTGAACCTGGGGCTGAGGGATCCAAGTCCAAAGAGAAGGAAACCTGAAGTATTTCAACACTTACAGTCAGGTTCCTGACAAAACAACTCAGTACCACTGACATCTTTGTATTTCATATAAAATATTTCAGGAAGCACAAGCCTGCCATTGTTTCTGTCATTTAACATTTTCACTAAAAAATATTCATGGCTTGGGATCTTCACAGCTGAAGAGCTTTCAGAATTTCAGAATGGCAAACCATTAGTAAATGGTAGGAAAGCACAACATCAATTCAAAGGACAAGTTTAAAGGAAAAAAAAAATAAAAAATGATTCTAGCAACACAGGTGTGAACCAGAAGGAGTATTTCACATACCAAGCTGCAGGTTCCCTGTGTAGCTGACTAGATTTTCTCTACAAGAGAAGAGTGATGAAGGAAGATCCTGAGCATACTGAAATACTTATTCTGGTCTGCTTTCCGGCTTGTGATCTGGCATGGCACATCAATTCCACTGCTTGAGTGCTAACCGTTGTGCCTAATCTCCTTCTTGGCTTGCATACAAGTAGCCATCTACTGTTTTGAAAACATCAATACTTCCTTAAAGTGTTAGCGTGGGGGATGCGTTTTCTTCAGCAGCTGAATGTTTTTTCTTGTTAATTGTAACAACATTTTATAAATAAGTAATTGTGAAAAATGTACAACATAATTTAAATGTTACCAGACTTAGTTTACAGTAAAAAAAAAAAAAACAATCCCAAATCTGTTCATTTCACTAAATATTGTTACAGAAAAACACACAGAAGCCCTTCTGTCATCCTTCAGTATATCTAGCTAAAGCTCAGACTTTTAAAATACTTTGCTAGAAGTGCTTTACAACAGTTATTATCAGATTTAATTTCTAAAGAAACAGGTTAAATTTAGAAAGAGGATCTGTTAAAACAGATCTGAAAACAAAGGGAGACGTCTAAAAAATAAAATCTGAAAAATGTTGAAAAATAAATATTATATATTTTTATTACTCTTAGGTGGTCATTTTGCTGAATTATTTGATCTGCTAATGAATAAAATCATACAATTTCTAAAATCATACATTTACTAAATCAGTTTCCATATAAATTCAATTTTCTGTATCTTCAAGGCACATGTCCCTAGTCCTTCAAGGATTTGTGATGATCAATATTTTGAAATAGTTCCTTGCTGTTTTTCTCAATATTTTAAAGTAAAATATTTGCAACACATTATCAAAAGGAATTTATATTACATTTCAAAACTCCTTCCATTTTTTTTATTTTTATTTTTTAGGCGCATTATTGAAAATAATTTTAATTTTAATTTAATTTAATTTAATTTAATTTAACTTTATTTTATTTTATTTTTTTCCCAGGGAAAAGCAGATTTTAGTTAATGAAAAATAATTTCCAGATTTCTTGATTTCTTGTCAAATTCCTCTCTCGCTTGCTCTTTCCCCCTCTCTCACTTCTGTCCTCTCTCCTGCACCCCTCCACCACATATCAGGAAACATGTGAGCAAATGGTTCTTGCCATCAGCAAGATTTAATCTTATGTCTAAAAGTTGGCATCCATTTATATATTTAGTAAAACAGGAATTCATTTGGCCTTTAACCTTGACTGATGAAAGACTTTGTGGCTCTATGGGCCAGAAAAGAATTTATCCTACTTGTCCATTAAAGCTCTAGACAACCTGTAGGTTTAATGTACTGGAGTTCAATATGATAATTATTGTAAACCTTCCTAGTGTTTAACTTCCAGGAATGGGTGGTCCTTTAGAACTTTAGAACATTTGTTCACATGCCAAAATCCTATGGACTATTAAGTAAGCTCAAGCATTTGTCTCTTAATGGGACATCAGGACCTTGAGAACTGAATGGCTGGTATTAATGCACTTGCTTTACAGGTGATCTGTGAGAATCTCAAAATGAAACCTTTAGAATCAATGCAGATGTTCAACTTATAGCATTGATCTCTTTTACTGTAAATATAGATTTTCTTGTGCAAAAAGCTCTACAAGGAGATTTTTATAAGGATAGACTAGATAACTGTTTTTTTTTTTTTTTTTTTTTTTTTTTTTTTTTTTTTTTTTTTCCCCTGACTTTAGGCACCATAATATTTAATGCACAGGGTAATTCCAATTACAGTCCTTTCTGATAACCAACAGATACATCTTTTCAAATATGCTCTTTTATATTTCAGGGACAGTAAAAGTTGTTTCTAAAGAAAATCACCATAAAGGATAAGTATTGCAATGTTGTGGCAAGGATACCTTTGGCAGTAGCTGAAAAGAGGTACATAGAGCCTGTTCTTAATTACGTTATTAATGAAACCTTGTCAGAAGGGATTGCCCAAGATATCTGGGAAAGAGTACTCACAAAACTCACCTGCTATTTGAAAATCTTCAGTCCCTAAACCAGTCTCATGATGAAACAGGAAGGAGTTTATTTTTTAAGGGAACTGTGTTTGTTTCATGCAATCGTAGAATCACTTAAGTTGGAAAAGACCTTCAAGATCATCAGGTCCAATCGTTAACTTAGCTCTGCCAATTCTGCCACTAAACCACATCCCTAAGCACCACATACACACATCTTTTGAATACCCCCAAGAATGGTGACTCAACCACTTCCCTGGGCAGCCGGTTCCAATGCCTCACAACCCTTTCAATGAAGATTTTTTCCTAATATCCAGCTTAAGCCTCCCATGGTGCAACTTGAGGCCATTTCCTCATATCTTATAGCTTTTGCTTGGGAGAAGAGACTGACCTCCACTCCATCACAACCTTCTTTGAGGTAGCTGTAGAGCAATAAGGTCTTCCCTGAGCCTCCAGACTAAACAACCCCAGTTCTTGCAGCTGCTGCTCACAAGACTTGTGTTCCAGTCCCTTCACCAGCTTTATAGGCCTTCTTTGGACACACTCGAGCACCTCAATATCCTTCTTGTAGGGAGGAGCTGAAAACTGAAAACTGAACACAGTATTCAAGTTGCAGCCTCACCAAAGCCAAGTACAGAGGGGACAATCACTTCCTTAGTCCTGCTGGCTACACTGTTCTTGATACAAACCTGGATGCTGCTGGCTTTCTTGGCCACCTGAGCACACTGCTGGCTCACATTCAACCAGCTATCAACCAAACCCCAGGTCCCTTTCTGCCAGGAAGCTTTCCAGCCACTCTTCCCCCAACCTGTAGTTAGCATGACCCACGTGCAGGACCCAACACATGGTCTTGTTGAACCTCATACAGGTGGCCTTAACCACTGTTTTGTTGTTTTGTTTTGTTTTGTTTCTCTTCTGAAACTCTCACCCAGTTACTAGCCCAAGCTCAAAATAAAATCACCTCTCTTTTTAGGTCCACTGATGGTGTATGGCTGTATTACAGCACAGCAAAGTGTCCTGGCAGCCAGTCTTCTGCTGACAGGTTGCTGTGCCAGAATAGGAGATCCCAGAGGCTCATGTTGTCCCCATATAAAAACTTTCAAACTCTGCCAGAAGTAGCTGTTTTGATACCATGTTTAAAAGCCATATACTGCACTAAATATTCACTCACCTTGAGCAAAAAAAAAAAAAAAAAAACAAAAAACATGCTAACGTTCATATGTGGCAAACATTTTCAATTTATGCTTTTACTAATGTTGAGAGTTTTATTTTTGTTGCAGTTTTTACTCTAGGTTACTATTGCAGCACCTGCTGTTCTTAACTTTCATGTCTATTTCAGGCGTTCAGTTATTTGCAGTTACAGGGCAATGCAAAAAGAGAATTTTATTGTCTTTATTTTTCATCTTACTTTCATTCTTTTTGAGCTATGCAATTATTTTTGTAAAAGACTAGGTTCCTTAGGTTGAATACTATACTGGAAGTAACATCTCATCAATACTGACATTCTTCAGCATTTTATGTAGAGATTTCACTGACTTGTTCACCTCTCCTATTATAGGTACAAGAAAACGCTTGAATAAATGATGTCCCTAGAAATAAATGCAGACAGTTACCTTATATCCACTGTTTATCACTTACAAGAGGACACCATGACCAACACTAGCTACTGTTAAAAGTGATTGGAAAATAAGACTTTATAGTGCATGGTAAAGATTCAAGATTCATAATTTTGGATTTTTATGAATCTCACATACTGTATTAATAGGGCTTAGAGAGACGGAGATATATGATTTGTTTTGTGAAACATTAAATAAGCAGTCAGAATCATAAGAAAAAAACAAATAGTATAACGGGCAAGGATCTTAGATTTAGATATATCATTGTGCATTCCTCAATACATTTTAGTCATGGAACCAGCTAAAAAAAACTAACAAGGCTACAGCCCTCTCTCTGTAAATAAAACTTGCAGAAGTTGTGAAAGTTACAGACCAGTAACAGTAATGAACAACTCTGCAATGAGGTGCCACTTAGCATAGCTGAGACACAGAACAACCAAAATGTTTTAAATCAGTTCATGAATCAGAAAGAGTCCGGGTACCATTTTTCATGGCTAGAACTGTGCATGCACTAGCAGTGGAAAATATGTGCTCACATGAGCTGAGATGATAGAATCATAGAATATCCCGATCTGGAAGGGACACACAAGGATCATTGAGTCCAACTCCTGGCTCCACAAAAGACCACCCAAAAATCAAATCATGTGTCTGAGAGTGTTGTCCAGCCATTTTTAGAACTCTGTCAGAACTCTTGCTGCCCTGACCACTTCCCTGGGGAGCCTGTTCCAGTGCTCAACCACCTTATTGATGAAGAACCTTTTCCTAACATCCAACCTGAACCTCCCCTGATGCAGCCTCATACCATTCCCTTGTGTCCTCTTGCTGTCACCAGAGAGAAGAGCTCAGCACCTGCCCCTCCACTCCCCTTGTGAGAAAGCTGCAGACCACCATGAGGCCTCCCCTCAGTCTCTTCTCTAGGCTGAACAAACCATGTGACTTCAGCTGCTTCTCAAACGTCTCACACTCAAGACCCTTCATTACCTTTGTCGCCCCCAAACATTGTCCAATTGTTTTATGTTGTTTTTATTCTGTGATACCCAAAACTGCACACAGTATTTGAGGTGAGGTCTCGCCAGTGCAGAGTAAAGCTGGACAGTCACTTCCCTTGACCGACTAGCAATTCCATGCTTGATGCACCCCAGGATATGGATGACCGTCTTGGCTGCCAGGACATATTGTTGATTTATCTTCAATATGCTGTTGACCAAAACCCCCACCTTACCTTCTGCAGGGCTGCTCTTTGGCCTCTCATTCCCCAGCCTGTACGAGTAGCCAGGGTTGCTCCTTCCCAGGTGCAGAATCCAGCACTTGCTCTTGTTAAACTTCATATTGCTGGGTTTTGCCCAGCACTCTAATTTGTCAGGATCTCTCTGCAAGGCTTCTCTACCCAGAAGGGAGTCAACAGCTCCTCTCAGTTTAGTGTTTTTAGATTACAATTTAGATATCTCAGAACAATCCTTTTAGAGCAAATTAAATGAAGGCAAAATGTTTAGAGAGTCTTCTGGTCCTAAAAGGAAAACATATAAAAGGTTTAAGAAATTCAAATTATATATTTATTACATTTTCCTACATTAAAAATTATTTCTGAAAGACTGAGATCCCCTCCCCCCCTTTATGCCTCCAGTTCCAGGAAGACAGTAAATCACCCTATAAATAAGGGGTTAGGAGGTGTTCATGGTCAGTCTAAGAGTTTAGTGTACCAGAACTAATGTAAAATATGCAGGGAGTGTATTCACATCATGGGTGAATTCAGGGATTCATTATTTGATTTGGAAAACAAGTGAAATATCCTTAATTTTTAATATATTTTTTTTTTTAATAAAAGCATTAGATTCTACTTGTTCTAACACTCTTTGAAAATCTATTATTCTAGTGTAAGAAGAAATAAGCGGGAGGGGAAAGATACACTAAGAAAGAATACACTAAATTTCTGGTTGTAATAAGTATGATGTCTTTATGTATAATGGCTAAACAGATATTTTGTGGGAGGAAGGAGTGTTTCATGCTGTCCTAAAGGACAGTTCTCACTGCATTTTAAAGTGTGAGGAGGAACTAGTTGCCTTATCTGTACCTGTCTCTGAGCATTCAGGTATCTTAGAATTGATTTACACACTATATGACAAGCAGAGAGTGAGGCAGATGTCCTCACATTGTACATTTCCATTCCCTAGACCTAAGAAAGGGGATACCTTCTGTGCAAGCAGTCCTTCTGAGCAGAAATTATGCATGTTGGAGTTCCTTGTGTTTTCTAAAATAAGAAGTAATAAACCTTATCTCTGCTTTGTTCCCTTGAACCCATTGCCAAAGAAACACCCTGTCATCAGCTTCATGAAGCTGCTTGCTGTATTTTCCAAGTATTTAAAAAATATTATTTCAAGCAATAGCTACCTCTACAAAAAGAAGAACAGATTTATTTATTTATTTATTTATTTTCTAAAAATATATAGAAATGGAATGTTAATTTGGAGGCTAGCTAAAGAGATTCTTCCTAATGAGTTTTTGCTTTGATATCCTTTTCTGTGTGCCAGACTAGGCACACAGGCTAGGAAATTCAATAATGAGGTTCATGAGAAGCATGGTTCTCTCAATATGTACAGAACTGTATAGATCCATACAGATCTGTAACAGAACTGCTTAATTTTCCCTCTTTAAATAAAAATTTGCTGTATTATTTAATTAAATCTTGTCAAATTGAAACAAATACTGATAGTGTGAACACTTTCAATAACAAAATCATAAATCTCAATGAGCTTTATTACTATCAACTTCATGAATTTTACAAAAACATCAATTTGATGTATTAGTATAAATATTTGTATATTCTGTACTGTAAAACTGAAATAACTGTTAAATTGTCCAATTTTCCCTTCTTCATCCTAATGCATGCTATCCTTTCTTGATTATCGTTCTATTTTCTGCATTCCAGAGTTATGTTGCAAGAAGCCCTTAATGATGTTTGAAATACTCCCCATAGTTCCATATTCAATATATTTTACTTCCCTAGTTATCCTAAAAAAAAAAAAGAAAAAAAAAAAGTGCTCCCACTTATTTTTATGAATCTCTCAGTTTTCCTCCTTACCAGATTTAACCAAGTAATTACAAAGTAAAGTACAGTCTTATAAAAAGATAATGTAACAGAATTAGAAATGTTGTGCATTTAAATACTGCAGTCTGCAGTAAATGGTAATGCTAAATAACTATTTCAATCTCAATATAATAGCAGTGTGAAAAAGTCATCTCTCTTAATTTTGCATGCAACCAATCAGTTGCACATAATAAAAACAATCAGAATTCAACAGATTTCAGGATTACATCTTCATAAAATCACAACTGCTTGTTTCCCAGCCAGTTAATAGGTACAAGTTTTCACATGGGGTATGTCAAGTCTATTTTATTTATTTCTAATTATAAATGTACAGTTAATAAGATGTCCACTGCAGAATTAAAAAAAAAAAAAAAAATCACTACAGAGAGTATTTAAAAAGATCTAGTAATCTGAAACTCATTTTAGTTTTCTTAAATACTAAACTTGACATTTTTAATCAGGCAAATAGGAAATCTTTGTTCCAGACATATTATTAATGTTATAATATTTATTTTTCTATTAGTGTTTAAAACACAAATCTCAGTTTGTATACATTTATTGTTTGGTTTTAAGATTTCTTCTCCATTCTAAGGCTTATTCTTCTAGGATCTAAATCAGAGATATTTTGTATATAAAAATCATAGGCAGCAATCAGTTATGTTAATATGAATGGAAATCTTAATTTTAACTTAAAAGATGAAAAAATTGCTAACATATATTTATATACATTAGATATGTTTATTTTAAATTTTTAGATGTGATGTAATGAAAGATGCATTTTCAACAAGCTTCTTACAGTAGTTGATTTTATAATGAACATTAATGATCACAAACATTAATACAATAGTTCTACCATAGTTCTCACATCAAAATATGAAAAAAAATAGTTTGAATTAGAAATTAATTACAGTAAAACTACTTGGTAGAATATAGTCAATTTTAATGCATTCTCACCTTGTCTTGATTTTCTGATTTTAAAAAAGATCTGCTGAGGAGTTGTTGAATCACCTCTTTAGATGTGTACCTTCCCTTGGAAGATAAGGGAGCTGTCGATCTGCTAGGCGGTTATTATTATAATGGCAATTCATATTTGTGTATACTTATGTGTATGTGTGTGTTTCCATACCTATAGATAATATATAGTGCTCATTGCTAAAAATCTTCAGTAATTTCTTTAGACATAACAAGAAGCATAAGGAATTCCTTAGTAAAAATATTTCAGTAAGAATGAGAAACCACATCTGCTAGAGAAGCTAAAATTAAAAGATGAAGCATGATATGAACCATATAGCAATTATAAAAACAAAGCTGACTGGAACATAAGTAACAAAGAAACAACTGATTTGTGTACACCAGTATATGTGTGGGAGTGTACACATAAAATTTAGAAGAATTAGAAGAGGGCACCAAAGAATTAAACTGGGGAGTGTGCAGAATCTTCTAGCATTCAGATTTGTTGATACACACACGGATGTTTCCAAGAACACAATATTCAGAAACCATTTCATATACCTATTTGGAAGTCTGGTGAGATTAACTACCAGCTAAAGTTTATGCTCTGAAGCAACCCTGAGGCTTAGCTTCCAGGAATCCTTTATGGTTAGCACATTACTCATCTTCGGCTGGAGATGAACTTGAAAAATACCCCAAATATCTCCCAAATGCCAGCCAGATGTAGAACTGCTACAGGTGCCATGTATAGGAAAAATGTCACCATGTCTGTTAATCAACATTTGTGTTTGAGCTGAATCTTTTTAGACATCAGTGGTTTTGAATATTCAGGCATGGTTTGAGAAACTCTGCAGCATCTCACGGTGAGATGACATAGGTTATGTCATGTTATACCTGACCTCAGCCAGCCAAGCGCAGGACTTTCATTCTTTACCTTCCTATCATAAATTCCAATCTTCTGAAAACTGCTTTAATCTTCCTCTAAATTCTACTTCTTTTGACAGAATATTTTTTAACTATACCTTATCAGTACCACAATGTGTTTACATGTCAAAAAAAATAAAATAAAAAGTTCTGCTAATCTGTGGCAGGCAAATATTTTACTTTTTATTAGTTTTGACAAGACTTAGTTTGCCACAGGTAATATACATTTACAAGTTGTATTTTATTAGCACATCAAATCATGTTGATCTGAATTATGCTTTGTCACATAGTATTAGTGTCACATTAGATCTGACAGGACATTGCCTCCACTTAAACTGGCTAAGAAGTTGAGAAACTTTTTATGTTTATGTATTTTTTGCATATGTTTTATTAATTTTGTATTTATGCATTTTGAATATATCTTCCATTTCCCAAAGGTTATTTATTTATTTATTTATTTATTTGGTCCAGTGAACAGATAATGAAAGCTTTGTCACCAGACAGCATATTCTAATACCTAAAACTTAGATTTTTTCTTTTTCTCATGATTTTTGGCTTTTAAAAATCCAAACTTCATAAAGCATTAATATGCATAAAAATTATGCAACATGCAAAATTCACTACTTTGTTAATCCCATGAATCCTATATTAATCCTTCCATTTATTTACATAAATAAGGGCTTTGCACTACTTTTAAATGTTTCCATTCAGGAGAAGTGCCAGATCTCTACTTCATTATAGCTTGTGCAATGTATTTTATGCAGAGTGTGTTCTGAGTGCCTTAGAGAGTGGCTTAACCAGACTACAATACTAACTGATATTTTATAAGTATCTGGAAAAGAGAAATTAAGAAGAATAAATTAGATATTTTTTCCAGGAAATGCATGAAAGCATGTTGACTTAATCATTCCTTTTACAGACTTCTGTCTATATGAAACAGATAGCATCTCATGAAATTTAGAAAAATATCTGTAAATGTAATGAATATACTAATATTCATTACAGCATGCACAGATCCTCCAGTCAGTCAGACTGACAAAGATTCAATAATATTGGGTTATTTGCATTTGTACCCAATAAAATAAATAAATAAAGAAATAAAAAGGAAAAAAAAAAAAAAAAGGAAAAAGAAAAAAAGTGCTAAAAAAGTTATGGACTAATGTGAACAGGCTCACAGTAAAAGTAATCAGAAGAAACAATACACACTAGCAATGAGATTATTTTTTTAATCAGTTTAAAAGGGTTGAAATGCAAGGATTTTTCTCTCTGGAGCTATCATGGGTGAATCAACTAATTTTATTACTTTGTCTAACTTCAGATAATGAAGTAGAAATTATAGAAATATTTTTAAATTATTTTCAGTACTGATTTTTTAAGCAATTTTCTAACAAACTCTTTTCCAAAGATAGTGTTCTCTACTGCTTTAGGAAGTGCTTTTTACTAGCACTGCTGAATATTGGGTGCGTCAAAACTGGAACTGATTCCAAATCTGCTTAATATTTTGTTGTAAGGAGCTGTAATCTAATCAATTACTGTTTAATATTTCCCATTATTCCTTCTTTCTGAGGGCTTAGTGTTGATCTAATATCATCAAAATTTCCAGACAACTATATATATGTATATATATATAAAATATATACAATTACAAAATTCAACTGTTCCACATTCAGGAAAATGCATCCACAACCAAAACAAGTTCATACCTTCTTCATGCTTGCAAAAAAACTCTGAACTTTCACTTCAAAGTTTTCTACTGTATGAAGATAACATTGTCAATGTTATCTTGACCCAGTACCAAACGGCTGTGTACAGTTATGGTTAAGGGAGACTGCAAAAGCTCTTTCAGTGTGTGTTTTAAGAAGGGGTTTTTATAAATGGTTGTTAACCTAAATCGATATCACAATGATTCTGCATTAACCTACATGACATGATGAGATCCATTGTGGAATGTCATGATTCTCTCTTGTATATGCATCCAGTCACTTAACGGTTTTTAGTTGGTGTGAATGTCTATAATGTCACATTAATCATACATATATATATTTATTAAGAACAAAAAGTGATTTAATGAGGTTTTATTTACAAATTTACACAAAATAGTTTATAAAGGATACTAGTTGTTGGTTTTGATTAGCTTAGAACATAAATCCTAGCCTACACAGTTTCCCTTGTTTCAATCCCAAGTGTTGCGTTACCTCACCTTAATTATATACTGTATGTAGTTCTAAAATGTTTCCTGTTCGTAGAATGAAAATTGCTACATGCCCACAGTCATTATGAAAGAGAAAATTACATGTTCCAGCAGTTTAAACACAAGGCATGAAACGGTTCTCCTGAGTTCTCATACAAAATCCTGCTGTGGTTTTGTATAACAATTATTATTATTTCAGCTATTGTTTAATGTTTCATATGCCATAGCTTGGAAATTTCAAGTGAGATTATAATCAATTGCTATCCCACAAAAATTCTACAGTCTTTTAGTAATTAGTAATTCCCACCACCACCTCCTCACCCCCAGCAAAAAGATTTGAGTTCTGAATATATGGTATAATCAAAGGAAGGCTGGTGTCCTTCAAGAACTAGACTGGGAACAAAAGCATTTTAAATATAAAGGAAACAATACTGTGGAGAACAGTCCATGTGCTTTTTAATCCTCAGGAATGGGTTTATATAGCAGCGCTATTAATTTAATTCATGTTATATTTTAAATCAAAGGAGATGACCTGGAAGTATTGGGACTCAAGTGCTAAGTACAGCTAAAACAGTCAATTCTGCAATAGCCTTGTAACAACTCCTAAAGAATGTTTTTGTTTGTTTGTTTGTTTTTGTTTTTTCAAAACAGACAACAGGCTGACCATGAGCCAGCAATCAGCAATGTGCCCTTGTGGCCAAGATGGCCAATGGTATCCCAAGCTGCATTCAGAAGAGTGTTGCCAGCAAGTCAAGGGAGGTGATCCTCCCCCTCTGCTCAGTCCTGGTGAGGACACACCTGGAGCATTGTGTCCAGTTCTGGGCTCCCCAGTACAAGAGGGTCATACAACTACTGGAGTGAGTCCAGTGGAGGGCTATGAAGATGATTAGAGGACTGGAGCACCTGTCGTACGAAGACAGGCGGAGGGAAATGGGCCTGTTTAGCCTGGAAAATAAAAGACTGAGGGAAGACCTCATTAATATATATAAATATCTGAGGGGAGGGTGTCAAGAGGATGGAGCCATTCTCTTTTCAGTTGTGCCCAGCGACAGAATGAGGCAACGGGCACAAACTGAAGCACAGGAGATTCTGCCTGAATATGAGGGGCGACTTCTTTACTGTGAGGGTGACAGAGCACTGGAACAGGTTGCCCAGAGTTGTTGTGGAGTCTCCTCTGGAGATATTCAAAATACACCTGGATGACATCTGTACAATATGCTCTGGGTGATCCTGCTCAGCAGGTGGGTTGGACTAGATGATCTTCAGAGGGCCCTTCCAACCTCAGCTATTCTGTGATTGTGATCTCTGCTCTCCTCAAATTAACTTCTACATTAGTTTAATAATAATAATCATGAAAGAAAACCTCAGATAATCAGATCCATCCAATAGGTTTGTTGTGAAGGCTAACTAAAAGACCTCAGAACTTACAATTCTTATTAGATGAATTTAATGTATCGCCCATTCCATTTTGATATGCAGTACCCAATACTGTTGCATATCGTGGAGGAGAGTTATTATTTACAATTATAAAATGTCACTGATTTCCCTGCCAAAATTCTTTATCCATCTTTAAAGTAATTAGTTTTGTCATGACTATTCAGAATTCATTAATAGAAAATTTGGTCTAATTAAGCATGTCCAAAGCCAAGACTCACAAATAGTCATTCCTCTGATTTACATGGATTCTCAGAATAAATGTTTATCTGATATGGAACTAGAGCTGCCTACATCCTAAATATATTATGTTATCAAATATTACTTTTTCTCTTGATCACACAACTTCACTATGCTTATAAAAAAAAAATGGAATAGAAGATTCAAAAACTCAATTTACCTGTGGGGACATAAATCTAAAAGCACTTTGCCACTGTTGAAAAGACAGCATTTCAAAAAGCTTTTGTATTTCCCTGCTGGTAGGTGAGTGAAACTTGAAATTTTAACACGGAATTGTTTTTTTTTTTTTAAAAAAAAAAAAGAAGAAAAAAAAAAGCTTAGTATAATAAAGCAAGAACATGAAGTCTCTGTTGACTACTTCCTTTCTTTTTCCCATCTCCTGATTTCATATATTCTATTCACAACCCTACAGAGAAATACTTGTTACAGTGTTACAGTGCACTGCTCGCGTTGTAAAAACAGCTGCAAATTAACCACTGTCAAGTTAAGAACATGTATGTCTTCTGTATTCATAGAAATGGGGAAAACAAACAAGCAAGCAAACTTCTGCAGAGGGAACAGAAAAAAGTTTAATGAAAGATTCTGTTTTTCTTCTGCAAATTATACCACTCCTCAAATTGCTTTTTTAAATAACTTTTTGTACATTTTTTCTACAGAGGAACATGAGTGCATGAAGACACAAACTTGAAAATAGCTTTTATCATTATGCATACTATGGAAGTTTTCTTTGACAAATAATCAAAAACTAGAACTTTTAATTCAGAAGTGGTTCTCACCCCTAGACCAAGAACAGCAGGAACCATTTTAAAATGATGGAGGTGGTATTTCTAAGTATTCTTATTTATGTTCTATGGTGCTTTAATTCTAGGAAGAAATGCTAATCAATTTCTATATGTGCTTTATATTCTATTAATTAAGAGTGAGAACGGCAAAAGTCATGCCAAACATAATTTTGTTAAAATGACAGAGACATTGCAGCAATGAAAGCAAATTGGGATTTGCACTAAAATCCTCAAAGTTAGAAAACGTAGGTGAAAAGTAATATTTTGGAAGTGTTATACTCCCATCAGACCTGTAAAGTTATAGAAGGTTCAGGAAGGCCTTGTACCTTTGGATAAGCAAAATGTTTAAGAGGTTGTCCCATGGCAGTTTCACTCAAAGCTAAAAGACCAAGAAAAAGAAGATGTTTGCATGGTAGCAACTGATGGAACCAATAGAAATAAAAAAATATTTGTGTCTCTCTGCCTTCAAGCTTCTTGCTAGATTGGAACACAGTTTTTAAAGTACATCTTTCTTTAGTGATTTTTTGTTGTTGTTTGTTTGTTTGTTTGTTTTTAAATAACCCTCCCAAGACTTTCTCCCTATCAAATTTCATTAATGTGATGGCAGTTTTGTAAGTAGTCACTTACAACATACAAGTTACTGTAAACAGGGCATAAAATTGAAGTTAACATATATAATACCATTTTATAGATAATATGAGATAATTAGAAAGAATTCAAGACCTCTTTAAACAAATTATTAAGGATCAGACCTTCAATGACACAAATAGGCACAGTTCTATTGCCTCCAACATAATGTAATCAATTAATTAAAAAAGATAAATTGAAAAAAAAAAAGAAAAAGATCTTTATTACTATTACATATTACTAATATTACTAATTACTAAATAGTAATACATTAATATCACTAAAGAGTAATATTTTGTAAATTTGATGACTGTTTTGTTTCCTGAATGCTATCATTGCCAATACTTTGGAAGTGAGAGTCAGAGATACATTGCTCCATCATCCATCCAACTCGTCTTTCTTTACTGAAGTTGTTTTTTGTCCTGTTTTCAACTAGGATTTTCCTCCTAGTAGCTGGTATGGTGCTGTTTTGGATTTAGGATGAGAATAATGTTGTTAACATGCTGAAGTTTTAATTGTTGCAGAGCACTAAGCCAAGGACTTTTCACCTTCTCACATTGTCTTGCCAGTGAGCAGGCTGGGAGGGGACAGAACCAGGACAGCTGACCTGAGCTGGGCATCGGTCAGTAGGTGGTGAGCAATTGCATTGTTTATCACTTTCTTTGTACGTAGTGTTATTAGTAGTAATATTTCATTATTATTATTATTTACTGTTATTATTATTATTTCCTTTCTGTCCTAATAAACAGTCTTTATCTCAACCCACAGGCTTTTACTTTTTTCCAATTCTGTCACCCATCCTATTGAGAGGGGAGGGTGAGCAAATGGCTGTGTGGTGCTTAGCTGCTGGCTGGGTTAAACCACAACAGTTTTGCAGAGTGTTTAAAAGAAAATAATAAAGTTGTTTCCTAAGCTCAAAATGAATATTCATTGTGCATTGTTTGATTGTGGTCCTTGGCAGGAAAAACTAAAAATAGGTTAGATGACTTCAGAGGGTGTTTTTTCACTCTTTTCCATTCTTCTTCTTTGACATCTTATCCTAATTTAGTTCCTGTTTCAAACTAGAAAATTAGCAGGGCTTAGATATGGGACCTCATTGAAAATCTGTTTTGGACTGTTACATGGTTTCAGCTGAACAGCTTCTAAAACTGGGGCTCTCAGTCCAGTATTTCATATTATGAAGAAATAAAATGAGAGCTGAAGACTAATACTCAAAATTGCATTCAGTAATATAGTAAAATATAAGGGCCAGATCCTGTGCCTGGGAAGGGGCAACACTGGTTATACATACTCACTGGGGGAAGAAAGGCTGTAGAGCCGCAGAGAGGGATCTGGGGATTTTGAGCCACAACAAGCTGAACATTAGCCAGCAGTGTGCTTTGGTGGCCAGAAGGGTCAAATTTATTCTGGGGTGCATCAAGAACAGCATTGCTAGCTGGTTGAGAGAAATGATTCTCTCACTCTACTCTGTGCTGGAGCGGCGTCACCTCAAGTGCTGTTTTTGGCACCATTGTCCAAAGGAGGGCAACAGAGATGGTAAAAAGGTCTAGAGGGGAAGATGTATGAGTGGCTGAAGTCACTTGGATTGTTCAGCCTGGAGAAGAGGAAACTGAGGAGAGACCTCATCACATCTACAACTTCCTCATGAGGGAAGCAGAGAAGCAGGCACTGACCTCTTCTCTCTGGTGACCAGTAATAGGACCTGAAGGAATGGCTTGAATCTTGACAGGGGAAGTTCAGGCTGGATATCAGGAAAACGTTCTTCACTGAGGGGGTGGTTGGGCACTGGAACAAGCTCTCCAAGGATGTGGTCATGGCACCAAACCTGCTGGAGTTCAAGAAGTGTTTGGACAACGCTCTCATACACATTATCTAAATTTTTTTGGGGGGTGGTCATCTGAGGACCCAGGAGTTGGACTCGATGATCCTTGTGGGTCCCTTCCAACTCAGATATTCTATGATTCTATAAAAATTATACAAAGTTAATATAGTTGTATTGAAAAAAATAAATTCTATTACTCTTTCTAGATATTTAATTATTATACAATTCCAGGTCAACAAACAGCAAGTTTTCTGTCCCTGGTCTTCCAGAAGTCCACTTTAGAATACCTACAATGGCTTAATTCATTTCAACATTAAGGCAGAAAAATACAGGCTTCCACATGTGCAGGAGAACTACCTACTACAGCCAACAGATACCAAGTTACTCAATGTGACCTAGAGCTATTCAGCTGTCTCAAGCATAACAAAGGTTATTCTCCATAGTAAGCTTAATTACCATCAGGAACTGTTAGTTTAATATGATTAACATCTGTTTCTCCCAGTGTATCTAGGTCTATCTTACATTTGCAAAGCTCTAGGGAATCATACCAAGAATATCTTACTGCTCACAAATTAAGACATTCCTATTTCAAAGGGCAGTACTCCATACAATATAAAATTTGTTAAGATTGATACTCAAAGTAGTATTTGTGATTTTACAGATATTAGAAGGGATTAATCTGTCTTTTAGAAAATAAGGAATCAGTTTTAACACTACCTGTAATTGTACACAGCTTCTGAAGGCACCAAGAGTTTGCTGGTGTGTCCTAGTAGCAATAGTACATTGTCTTTTAGAGCCGGCAAGGCAAAAGACATCGATGCAATGTAGAAAATTCCATTATTTGTCAGAAAATTGTTTCAGAAAATAAATTAGTCCCAGTGCTGATTTTTCTGAGCTTTCATTTTCAGAAGGAAACCAGGGGAAACAGGTTTCTGTTTTATTCTAGACCTTTAGGTCTAGAACATGTAATTCTTTGTGATAAGCTATTGTTATTTTACTTCTATTGGATGATTGGTAATTTTATAAAAATAGACCTTCTTCACACAAGGATTATTCATGTTTCTCAGCTAGCTAATTGTAAACATAAACAATGAGACTGTTAAAATGGAGGCTTCTATGCATAATGTGTAACATCCTTACAATATTAACCCTATCATCCATTATAGCCAGAAGGGACCTGACTATGTATTACATTACTCTTTTTGGAGTCCTTATATTTGTGTAGCATTAGTGTAAGATACCCTGATCAGAACATGAAAATTTGTCAGATCCATTTTGAATGATTATTTGCATTTAGACAAGGAAAAATAAAACCAAGTAGAGAAATCATATATCCATGATGTTAGGCCCAGATATCAGTAAAAGCACTGTTAGTGAGTGCTTAGCACTTAGTGAGTGCACTCATCAAACAAAAGAGTAAAGGTCTGAAGTCACTTACAAAACTAATTTTTTGCAATACAAGAATGCAAAAAGATGAAGGGTAGATTTTTTCCTGATATGTGTTTTAAGTAATTGCGAAATATTATGTCCAGCATCTAAAACAGAAGAAATGCCTTGAAATCAGTCTGTTCCTCATTTGCAACACTGCAGACATTTAAAACTTTTAATAATCTCAAGTAAAGACAGTATATTTAATTAAATCTGATATCAAAATTTACTTCTCCCAGTCTCCCAAGATTGTCCAACAAACTGCTGAATAAACAATATAAAACTATTGTTACTTTGCTGTCTGCATCATCTTACCTATGATTTGCAGAATGAACCAATAAAAATGGAGTTTGCATTTTTAACTAATTTTATCCTGAGTAACTAACTTTTTTTAGTAATCTGAAAGGGTTCTAATGCTGGTACATATCCCACATGTTTCCAGCTTCAGCAGCTTAAGTTGTGACCCAGGGTAATAGAAATGTTTCTCCTTGAACTAAGGGTGAGTACTATTCTGATTAATATCTGCAGATTTTCTTAGTAAGTAAAATAGGTATTTTTATTGGAAGATTACTATCTTGTATGTAAGAGAGAGTTCTCTATATTATTTGCTTTTAATTAAAAGACCAAACCAGTTGAAACTGCTGTGATGTGTCCTTATGAGAGCCACCACTAAGGTATTCCCTTAAACAAAAAGTACTGTGATTTAAAAGAAGATCTACACCATTCATATCCATATTCTGATTAACATGGCAGTGACATATATATATAATATATGTCAATACATAGGAGAGCTAAAACTTAATTATCATTGGTCTAAATAGTGAAAATCCTTTGAATGTTCAGGAAAAAATGAAGAGATGTCTACTAGTAGAAGTGCAAACTGTCTTTTAATATTTATTATGAGTACACTGAATGAACAATAACACTCCTTGTACTCACTGAGTGTTGCTAATTCACTGGCCAAATTATCATTGATTTTTACTTATTTTATCATCCTGAAATGAAAATAGTGTAGGATAAGTCATTCTGATGCTTGCATTTTTATTTGAAAATTTCTCACAATTTGTTCAAACCTAGACAACTAAATGTAGGTAATCAAGAACTGATGGTACAGTCAGCCTTCAATTGTAATCATTTCAGTTTTGCTGTGCTCATAATATCATGAGATTTTCCTAAAACACTTTTTTTTTTTTTTTTTTAAATCACTTTACAGTAACTCCTACACCTGCAAAGCCTATAACATTTCCAGAAATTTTCAGATTCATAAATATTTTTGTTAACAAATGGGAAAGTCCCAAGAATACCTCCCGGTCATTACTTACAATTAACTGTTGTAAGAGCAGGAGCTCTCAAACTTCCTTCATGACTAGGTTTAATGTGTTCATTTTGAGACCATGAATTAATTAATATGTGAGTAATACATTACTCAACTGATAAGCTTTCCATTTGTTAGCAAAAAATAAACTTTACATAAATGAGCATTTAGCATCTGTTTTTTCTGCTATAGAAAGTCTAGTAAGGAAAGAAAATATTGCTTGTCCCATTGACACTAATTTTATAGACCTGCCAAGTTCTACAGTGATTCTATCCACCCATTCAGGTATATAGACAGTTATATGATTGGTTGGTTTGTTTGAACCACTTTGTTGATCTTTTATAGATTTGCAACACTTTGGGATCCTAAAATATTACTATGATGAATTGCATGAATTTTATGATGGCTTAAAAAAATACAAGAAGGGTCTGCCTGGGGAAGGGTGTTATTACCTTACATACATACATACTCTTATACCTCTATAGATTGAAAATGTATAGTTAGCAAGACTAAGCTATGCAATACATTTTACATTTCCAAAGTTGCTCTGTTTTTGTTGTTGTTATTCTTATTTTTTTGTTGTTGTTGTTCTGTTTATTTTTTGTTTGTCTTCCAAATGTAGAAAACTTTGTAGTAGATATTACTTGTACAGTTAACAGGTCTTATTTCTTCCATACATATTTCACCCAGATTTACAGTTTGATTACTCAAATGATCATTTAACAAAATAAATAAATTTTAGAAAGATATTGAATCAAATAAATGATTTTGGTATATGCTTGAGTGATAGATAAAAATAAAATTTGGGATCTTTCTTAAAGTGTCTCAAATCATATTTTGCCACCTAGCTTTTTGCTGTAGGCTTATGCACATTCTGTTTGGGCATTACTTTTCAAATTGGAGAATTTCATTTGTACCAAATATATTCATACCTCTGATCCATGAAGATAGCTGACGTTTCTGTCTGCAGACTTATACATAAGTGAAGCAATGAATGAATTAAACAAGGGAGCATTTGAAACAAACCAAAATAATTTTGTCGTATGAAAATAACAAGGGAAATACACACCATGAAGTGTTAAAAGATTAATAGCTTTAGCATGTTCCAATAATCCATCACTGAAAATGTTTAGCTAAAGGCACTAGGGTTTACCCAATGTAGGTGAAACCTAAGGATTTAACGAATGACTCTAAGGAAGCTATTGTCTTTTTAAATTGAGTAAACTGTGTTGATCTTACTGTAAGAAGAAGAAAAAAGGAGTAATAAGTGAGAATAGATACAGAGAGCAACATAAGAACCAAATGAGATAATGGTTTAAATATTAGGACTGTACATTACAAATTAAAATTGTAATTTATAAGTGATAACATGCACCTTGTATCTCCAATGAGCTCTGGGACAAATCCCTCAGTGTAGTGCTCATCTCAGCCTATGTTATCTGTAATCATCCAAAGTCCTTCTATAATCAGTAGAGGCAAATAGGCTCTGATCTTATAAGAACACTCAAGATTGCACTTATATTCCACAGACATATTCATTTGGCCTCAGAGAACTTCCTTGTGATTGGTGACAGTTTGATAAGGTAGGATGGGGTGTCTTTCAGCAAGCAGTTATAGTACTATGTATAGCAGATAAAAAGAAAAGCTAGTATTGTAGGCAACCTGAGTTTAAACAACTTGCAAACTACTGCAATTAGGGCTAAAACTTAGAAGTGCACCAAATTTCACACTGCAAATGCTGAGCTATATTACTGGTAATCGTAGGATTATGGTATAATAGAATCATAGAATAGTAGAATGACTTGGGTTGGAAGGAACCTTAAAGGATCATCTAGTTCCAACCCGTCTATGGTTGGTCAGGGATGCCACCCACTAGACCAGGTTTCCCAAGGCCCCATACAGCTTGGGCTTGAATATTCCAGGGATGGGGTTTCCTTCTCTAGGAACCAATTCCAGTGCCCTCTGAGTAAAGGATTTCCTCCTAATATCTAATCTAAATCTCCCCTCTTTTATTTTCAAATCATTCTGCCTTGTCGTGTAAACCATTGTTCTCCGTCTTTTTTATAAGCCCCCTTTACATACTGAGAGGCCACAGACAGGTGCCCTTGAAGCCTTCTCTTCCTCAGGCTGAACAGCCCCAGCTCTCTCAACCTTTCTTCATAGGAGAGGTGCTCCAGCCCTCTGATCATCTTCGTGGCCATCCTCTGGACCTGCTCTATTAGGTCCACATCTTCCTTGTGCTGGGCACCCCAGACCTGGACGTAGCACTCCAACTGGGGTGTCACAAGAGCAGAGCAGAGGGGAACAATCACCTGCTGGCCACTCTTCTTTTGATGCAGCCCAGGATGCAGTTGGCCTTCTGGCCTCCAAGCATGCATTGCTGGTTCTTTTCAAGCTTTCTGTCCACTGGAACTCCCAACTCTTTCTCTTCAGGGCAGCTCTCAATGAGTTCTTTTCCCAGTCTGTATTCATGTCTGGGATTTCCCCGACCCAGGTGCAACACTTTGATGTTGAAGGAGGCAATTCTCCACCTCTACTCTGCTCTCATGAGACACCACCTGGAGCCCTGAATTCAGCTCTGGGACCCCTAGTGCAAGAAGGACATGGACCTGTTAGAACAAGTCCAAAGGAAAGCCACAAGGATGATCAAAGGCCTGGAACACCTCTCCTATGAAGAAAAGCTGAGGGAACTGGAGAAGAGAAGGCTCCAGGGAGACCTTATAGCAGCCTTCCAGTACCTAAAGGGGAACTACATGAAAGCTGGGGAGGGACTTTGTATCAGGGAGTGTAATGATAGGAGAAGAGGTAATGACTTTAAACTGAAAGAGGGGAGATTTAGATTAGATGTTTGGAAGCATTTTTTTTTTTTTTTTTTTTGCTCTGAGGGTAATGAGGTACTGAACCAGATTTCCTGGAGAAGTTGTAGATGCCTCGTTCCTTCAAGTGTTCAAGGCCAAGTTGGCTGGAGCTTTGAGTGACCTGATCTAGTGGAAGGTGTCCCTGCCCATGGCAGGGGGTTGGTACTAAATGATCTTTAAGGTCTCTTCCAATGATTCTGTGATTCTATGATTCTGTGAATCAGTAACCACAAAGTGGTAACCAGTAGTAGTGACAGGAAAGATTGAGAGAGTAACAATCTGGTTTATCTACAACATGGTGAAAAGAAAAATAAATGTGACGATTAGGATGGTTATCCTGATTCATACCTCTAGAATGATGGTTGAAAAAGAGCAGAATTATCAGTGAGGGAATTTAATGAAATTCATGTAACTTTCATCAGTGCTAGCAGCTAATTACAGGATTTATATTAAAAAGTAATTTTGAATTCTCATACTTTTTTCAAGAAGTTTGTAAAGAAGTTTCTAACTTTATGCTTTTTGTGCTGCCATGAGTTGCCTAAGGAAATAAATATCTGACCTGAAAAACATTTCTACCACTTACAAATGACTGCAACCCAATTCCAAAAATGATAAATTAGAAAGTATTGGGTTTTATTTAGCAGAACAGAAATCCCACAAGATTACAGAGTTTCCAGATTTCCCCAGCTGCCATTTAATGAATTGCTTTCTTACTAGGTTTCTGCAAACCAGCAAGTTAGCTAAGTGAGCCCTGTGAGTCAGCGAAGGGAGCATTCAATCACCAGACAGTAGCTCCTAGAGTTGCTACTAGAATTTAAGTGCTCCCAGCAAAACTTCAATTTCTACCTTTTTGGGGATGTCAGGAGTCCAGGGAGCCTGGCAATCTCAAGGAGGTCTGCTACATGGAAGCATGTTACTCTAGCCATTTGGAAAGCTTGGGAGATGCTTAGTCAAATCTCCAGACCAAAAGCCAACAGAACCAGTTGCCAAGGAAACCTTAAAGTTCATTGGGTACCCGGTGAAATGCATCTAGCTTAATACCTGACTGTCCTGCAAACCTGGTCAAGCTGATGTCCTGGAAGCCTGAATATGCTGCTATTTTCCTCACTGGGATTTCTGTCTTGTGATTGGATAAAAAGGCTGTTTTGCTCACAAATTTGTTGTCTTTTTGGCTAGATTACAGGAGAAACAGCTGTGGCATGCACAGTATTGGAGAGAGAGACAGCCCAGTAGACAAAGAGCAGTAGAAATTCGTAAAATGAGATGTGGGAGCCTGGGCAAATCACTTAGATTTATTTAGAAGACTTGGGAAGCTGAATGGTTTGTTTTCTTGGTCTCCATCTGAAGTAATGATGTAATTTAATATTTCCCTGAAATATTGGATTTTTCTGGATTAACGTTTTCTGACATTTTTAACCAGCTCTAATTTAATGTCCTGTTAAAAGTAGGGTGTTTTTGTATTTTTTAAATGAGTTCCATGTAAATGAAAAATTGAATATTTCATTTTTGATATGATTTTGTTTGTATTTTATACTTTTTACTAAAAGAGTCAATTCATCTTTGCAAGAACCAAACCAAACCGAACAAAAACAAACAAACAAACAAAACAACAACAAAAAGAGCCCAAATGCCATTTAATGAGAAGCTTTAATAGCCAGTTTAGAAATCCAACCCAGCTGTTAGACTGTCAGCATCCATTCTCCTGACCTTTTAATCCTAAACCTTCATATCTTTCCTTGGCCCTAGAGGTTTCTATGCTTGGAAGGGAGTTGCTTTCTTCAAATGTAAAATACCACTATTTACAAACAGATTTTGAAATGAAACCAGAATGCCAGAGTTTACCACTGTACTAGTTTGGCTGAGATAGAGTTAATTTTCTTCATAGTATGGTGCTATGTTTTAGATTTGTGACAAAACATGTTGATAACACACCAATGTTTTATTTGTTGCTGTGCAGCACTTGCACAGGTATTCAATATTAAATAAATATAAATAAATAATTGGTAAAAATAGAAGTGGACTTTTCTTGAACTTCAGCAGAAGTTGTATAGAAACAAAAGTTTGACAAATATTCAGTGTATGTAGAATTGTTTATAAAAAAATAATAAAAATGAAGAGCTTTAAGGAATATCTATAAATACTGAGCAAATCACTTATAAGAAGCTTGTGTTCCTTTTTACACATTTTTCCATTTCCCTACATACCTAAGTGTCTTTTCAAATCCAGTGCACTAAAGAAAAAATAAATAGAAATCTGTACAATGAATCATTCAACAATATAAAATAAGATCATATACAATTCACTCTAGATTTCAAATCTATTTTTATACCTTATCACATAAGAAAAATAACTTCTTGTGATTCAGAAATCCTGATGTCCTTTCTACAAGATACCATGAAAGTCAAAGTTAAAAATCATCTTTAAAAGACAGTAGATTAAAAAAAAAAATCCTTAGTGAAAACTTAACATATT
Organism: Oxyura jamaicensis; assembly: GCF_011077185.1. Classification (NCBI taxonomy): domain Eukaryota; kingdom Metazoa; phylum Chordata; class Aves; order Anseriformes; family Anatidae; genus Oxyura; species Oxyura jamaicensis. Next base: position 141,425,841 of record NC_048894.1, read on the forward strand.
TTTTCTTATGCAATCCAGATATGGAAAATTTTAAGGCTAATATTGCGAAAAGCTGAGGGAGAGAGGGAGATTATTACAATGGAATATTTGTACAGTTTACTTGTAGATGAGCTTTAGGTTTATTTTACTTTTAATTAGAACCTTTCATTTTTACAACATATTGGTAATATTATACTGGCAAATGTTCAGCCTGCAGGAACTGTGTTTATGTTGGTGGTTGTGAGGCACACAATTACCAATTACCAGAGTTTTCTCTGGCATTTTTTTTTTTTTTTTTTTTTTTTTTTTTTTTTTAGGTGACAAAGAGGAGAGGTAAAGCCTACCTGATCTGAGCTGTAGGCATTAGTATTGTTTTGACAAATCTGCAGAAGATATCACAGCACATATATACTTTAAAGCATGTTGGCAACTGAAGGGCAGTTGGCAACTGAAGTCTGCTTACCCAGCAGACTCCTAACCCATTCTACTGAGCTGTGTAGCTCAGTGCTCGTGGCTACAGGCTGCAATCAACTTTTTTGAAAGACAGGGTAATTATTCCTTACACTTTCAGAATTTATTCATTTGCTACTCTTCTTCTCTAGAAAAATAAAAAGATAAAAATAAAAAGGCCTGTAGTGCTCCTCTGTGCATTCTATCTTCTTCTATATGTATCACTCTATGAAACCTACTTATGTGTGAAAAAAATAATCATCTGAATGAAGAAACTGAAATAAAATTATTCAGGTAATATTTTTCAGAGAAAACTTTGAGATTTCAGGAAATTAATAGTAAAGAGCTGTCTTGTCAACATTTGAAATTCCCCTTTAAGAAATTCAACATATTGCATGCAAGTCACTGTAGAACTTCATAAAATGGTAAATCATTGAGTGCCTAGACTATAAATGTTTGTTCATGTGGCAAGGCTTGCCTTATTTCCATATTTCAGAAATTTGCTGTTACTTTCCCTAAAGTGATTTTAACATTCTATTATTTTATGCAGTAGTGGGGCATGACATACTTTATGTCTGAGAGAGAGAGAATTTCTCACTGTCTAAAAATGATGTGCAAATGGAAGCTAAATGTTACTCCAATAGACATTTTTAATATGCCTTCTCTGGTTATGTCTAGCATGATTCATCCTGTTGAATAAATTTTATTTCAACAGCAGGCTTCAGATGGTAAAATATTTTTGGTGACTGAAAAGAGTACAGCTAAAACTTGCTTACCTTGCTTACCTATTCATTTCAGGAAATCTCTCTCTCTCTTTAAAATTAATTTTGTAGCCTTAGCTGTAGGTACATGTCAGGACAAGGAGTTTGCATATCTTTGATATTAACACTGTAATGAGTTCTGGAAAAAAAAAAAAAATAACAATAAAAGAAAAAAAAATCATAGTTCTTCAGTTTTTTAGTAGTCTTTTAAATAATTCAAATCATTTTTCTGTCTGCAGGTTAACATAATTGCTCCACAGAGCTCCAACTGAGTAACTGTAGTAACAATACTGCAATCCCACAGTTTACATTTTCATACTTGAAGAAACCCCAAAGTGCTAGCACAACCTATTTATCTACTATAATAACTGTTGAAGGCATTATATCAATTTATATATACAAAACTACTTGTCGTATTCAATCAGGTGATAAATAAAACAAAAATCCAGACCAGTGAAGAGAACAGTGAAGACATAACCTACAGTTCTGAATACTGTAGTAGTTACTTCAAAGCTATGATTTATAAAACTGACAGAGTACTGTCTTCTTTTTAGATTATTTTTTATTATTCTGCCCTTTCTACACTTTTAACTAAACTTTCTTTCAAGTGTCAAAGTGTAAGAGCCAAATATTGGAATTCAAATTGTTCTTGTGGACAGTTTGTTGAAGAATCAAATCTCTTGAGTAATTTTAAGGATGTAGAAGCTTTCCAAAGAAAAGTTTTTTTATTATTATTATTATTTTATTTTTTATTTTTTACTAGAATATAATGAATTATCAAAAAGTTAAATTTAATGAGAGCTCCTCAATTAGTGAAGCCTTGACTTCAAGGATACAAATTTCCCTCAAGATAGCTATCTTGGCCAATAGTGGCTCAGGAACCACCTGGAATATTTGTGATACAGGGTCAAGAACCTATTTTAATATTTAAGCTATTATTTTGTATTTTCCCCAGTTTTCTTCATCATGCCAGCTGTTTGGGCAGAGGGTCCCACTCATTTATCTCTTCCTACTTCTTACAGTGTTTGTCAAAACTGAAATATTCCTTTGAGTACAGATTTCAATCTGATATCTCCAATGCTATATGCATGAGCCTTTGCTTTAATTGCTACAATTTTCTTCCAGCATGAATGGTAAATGTTTTGCAATTACTGAATATTTTTTCCTACTCTAATGTATCAGGACTTGGGGCATTTGTCTCTGGTAGGCCTAACACACAACAGGTGCTCTTTTATATGTTCATTCTTCCTATGAGAGCTATAGAAAACCAGTATTGTGACTGCTTTTATACAAATAACTTACTTCCAGATAAGATATAAGTCACCAGGCAAGAACTTTGTACTAGTTTACACATAGAGAATAACAACAACAAAAATGTTCTTTATAATGATGCAATATAACTCAGAAAACTCTTATCAGATTGTCTAAATTCTCTCCAAAACCACAGTCTAACTGTTCAGTGACATAATAACTACTGTCATTCTGCATTTCTTCTTCTTCAGTAAATTAATGTAATCTGACAAGCTAACAGTCTACTCTACTTTTCTTGTGTTCTGTGTTTGGAAAGCCTACAGATAACTAGTTCAAAATCTTCATGGTATATCTGTTCATACAAAACTTAGTTTTCACATTTAATAAATGTCATCTCTGGTTTTTGGTTATCATGCAGATGTCCATCATATTTTTAGTTTTGAGATGTAGCACACTAGTTACAGATTTCAAAAACTGTATTAATAATCATCCTCGCTGTCAATATTTAAGAACTATCTTTTTCCAGCTCTTCATACAACACGTTCAAAAATGGTTTAATACACTATCTCTAGTCTTCTTTCTCTTAGTCATTTAAATCCATCTTTATGAGTGTCAATACCTTGCATAAGCCCATCATCAGCTAAACTTTATGGTTCATGATGTCTGGCTGTTTCTTTTTTCTTTTTTTTTTTTTTCAAATTTTAGAATTTATTCTTCATACATAAATATTATCTGAAAATCTGTTAAAGGTTACTGAAAGTGTTCCTGTATAAAAACATCTCCCGTGCTTATCACTTTATGTTTAATTGATATATCTTATAACTATATAATATAGTTAGGAGGTATATTTCTGAGTAAAGTGACTGCTTGAAAATATGCTGTTTTGATATTCCCAGGGAACAAATTCTCCCATATCAACAACAGGAAAATCAAAATTTTCCACACTGTTCTCTCAGACTATAATCGCTCAATTTTTCAGAGCCTGCCAATAAAGATGCCAATTGTACTGCTATATTGCCACAGACAATCAGGGAGTAGAAATCTCATTCTGCAACTTGAGACTAATAAGCAGAGGACATGTTTAAAATTTAAAGGATAAAATATTTCCATCTGATTTGGTCATATGGAACAAACATAATCTCAGCTACATCTATCTAGAGACATTTCCTTCTGGCAGTGCAAACTCACTTGTAGAATGTGAATTAGCTTTCATTGTAACATTAATTACAAAAGTATATGACAGCAAAACATGTTTGCACAGATAGTGGGATATGCAGTCCAGACAATTGTTAGAGATGATTAGGAGACAATGCTCTTGGATTAACATTCAAATAAATCCATCATGGTTCTCGGACTATACTGTAACCCACAAAATACCATTGCAGAGACATTTCCCACAACATACATTAACTGCAGAAATACTGCAATGCAGGTTCTTGTCTTTCCATTTTTATTAGATCTGCTTCTGAAATGCTGTATGCTACAGCAGGCCTTGCAGGGCATCTTAAGTGAATGTCACTCACAGTAAAGAAGATACTGGAATGAAGAGGTTTCAAGGGAATGACAAGGTCTAAATGGCTCTATATGTATGGATGCTTATATCAATCTCAGATCCCTGAAAACATCTTGATTGTCTCAATAGCAATGTACTATTCTTTTCCAGTATAAAATTCAAGCATGCAAATGTGAATGCTCCATTTCCCCACTCTTCATGTAAGGAAGAAAAGCATTGCAAGGTCTATTACACAACGCATCTATTCCACAAAAATGTATTTGCTCTAGTTGCTTCCTTTTTCCCTTTGCAGATTTTGGAGATACTTGTGATGTCAGCAACAATCCTAAAAGCTGATAAAATTAGTCAAAAACATTTTCATGATCTTTAAATGTATTAGGACAAAGTTAGTCACACACAAAGTGAAATACATTTTGCAAAGGTCAACTCTGACAAGAGGTCAGCCCAACTGAATGCATAAGATATCCTAAATATTAGGGAAAAAATAGAGATTTTTTTAATACTCTAAGCAATGAAAGCAAAGCAAAAACAAAAAACATGAATATAGCTACACCAATAAGAGAGTGTTCTTATTATGAGCACAACACTGGCTCTAGGTTTGAATTTTTCATCTTATTTGCCTAAAAATATCTGCCTGTAAGCCAAGTAGTTGTTTGATGTACTAATGTATTGCAAGTGATAGCTGCTGGGCAAATGGTAAACATAAAGATCTATTGGAATGCAGTGATAAAATCAGTTTTGAGTTTCTCTAATTTTCATGTTCTGATATTTGAAATAATTTCTCACTTATAAAGGAAACAGAGTAACTTTACATATGCAATAGTAAATTAAATTAGTAAATTAAATTTCCTTAATATGACTGAACTCCAGTTAAGTCTGTCTAGCACTAAGTCTGTATTATTTCTGGTATTAGAGCTGTCAGCAAACTAGTAAGTACAAAAAAAAGAACACTTTTTTTTTTCTCTCTCTTTTTTTTTTTTTTTTTTTTTTCCCTTTTGCTAATCATGCACTTTTAAGACAAAGTGTTTCTTTTTAGTATTTCTTGTGTTTGATTTGATATTGCTACTAACCTTTTTGACCTTTTCTCCTTCTGTTTTTTAAAATTCCAACTCTTCTGGTCTTCCTTATAGCATGACTCATCAACAGTGAGAGAAGCAGAGACTCTTGAAATCTATCAAAATCACCATTTGCACATTGACATATTCTCATCAGGATTCTGTTTTATGAAAAAAAAAAAAAAAAAAAAAAGACAAAATGAAACAACCACTTTGTTATGAGATAATCTAAAAAATGTTCTCTATAGATGAAGGTGAGAAAAAGGAGAAATATTTGAAAGAGATAGGATGGAGTTTCTTAAAGACTTTTCCCCACTAGAATTGCTCATACTTTCCCTATATCTCTAAGTTTTTACTTCCAAATAACATTTTGAATTCATTTTCTCTTTCTCTATTTTTTTAACCCTTCCCTCTTTTGTATATATTGCATATATTTACTATCTTTCAGATATATTTAGGTAATTAAAAGAGTTTGAGGGTAGCATTCCTCTGACAGAATCTACTCTAGGCAGTAAACCTATCTGTGCCAAGAACAGACATGAGCAGCAGATACAGATGAATTAATGTAACTTCCCCACCCTGAGTTGACTGTGAGATGCCATCAGTCAGAATTCTTACAGCTATTGTACTTCTTTTACGTTTAATAATCAGGATTCATCAAGACATACATAGAGAGTGTGTCTGTGGTGAGATTAGCAGGTTTGTGTACAGGCTTCAATGCAGCAAGTACAGGTAACCACTCTGGGAAAAATATGACAGAGCAATTTCAATTCAAACATGTAGAGCTGACCAATCATAACAATTTAGAGTTAGTGGAAAGCTTTATTTTTACAAATTAGTATTTGCTCTAGAATATGAAGAAGTTGCATCAGATACTAGAAGGATGTTCAAGACTTCCATGGTTTTTGCTGAATCATTTCTATAGCCTTAATTTTTTATCAGAGATCATGTGAATGCTGAAGCTATATTTGTGAATTAAAAAAAAAATTAAATATAATTACTAAAGAAAATTCCTGAGGAGAGGAAACTCATTGTCTCACTCTTACATATGTAAACTCACTGAAAAGAATAAACCTTTACTTGTGTGTCTCCGGAGCTTTTATGCTCCTGGGACCATTCCAAGGTTCACATTTCTCAAGAGACATCAAGGCTGCAAGGTGTCCCTCATGCAGCCTGGACTACCTCTGCAATGATGCATCTGGGGTTAGCAGAGATTATTGACACTGAGGTTACTCATTCTCCACAGTTACCATCATGGTCTTCAATTGTGGGCATTTTTAATTGACATAGCTTTAGAGTTGTTGTATGGTGATGGTGGAAGCCTGGATTAAAACAGGGCTTCTAAAAAAATTAAGATCAATCTTCATATCAGGTAACCTTCAAATTTGGTCAGAGAAGGGATTTTTCCTGAAAAGGTAACACTATAATTTAGGTCCATTACTCTCAGGATATTCAAGATGCTGACTCTCCATAAACATTACAAGAGACAATAATTTTGTCAGCTAGTTATATTTTGTCAGTCCGTACATGTTTATTGCAAGATTTATTGTGTCTGACGAATCAGCAGTTTCTACCAAAAAAAAAAAAAAAAAAAAAAAAGAAACAAATGTGAACACAACTGTCCCTAGAGTTCTTGGTAGGTTTAAGGAGGTTCTAATAATGGTCAAGTTTCCATAATCAATATTAAAGTTAGCTGAATGAAAGCTTGTATTGTATAACTGTCTGCATATGTCTGACATTTCAAGAAGCAATATCTTTAATAAATTTTCCATGGCTGTCTTCTTGCAAAGCTTTTATGTGATCATAAATGAGTTCATATCGTGTCATTGTCAGCTTAAGAATAGTTTCAGGAGCTTACATATTATATTCTATACATATATTTAGAGAAAAATTATTATAAATATCAATGGTGTGTACTGAGGGTTTCATTTTATTTCTTAACACTTAGATTTAAATTATTATATTAGTCTTTACTTCATTATTTATATTCCATAAGTAAATATTATTGTGAGCACAGTAGAACTATCTGTATGTGGTAAGAAACAACTCAAGTTTGTGCTAACATTCATTCTTGTGTAAATTTTGCAGCAAGAATTATAGTTGCTTACTGCATTATGGAGACAGGTTATACTGAGGATAGGCATATCATGCATGCTTATAGACAAATTAATTGTATGCATGCAAATATAAAGTGATAGAGATATACATGTACTTTTAGTCTTTTGAAGATAACAGAGTAGGTTTCATTAGTAATTTCTACACAAACTTATAATTATTCTATAATAACATGGATCCAGAACTTTATGGGGTTGTATGTATTTATCTAGTCATTGGTTGTGTAGTTGTAGCTTTGAACATATATGTATACCTGTTCCCTGACTCTTGTCAAATGGTTAGTTTTAGATTTGTTTTAGTGTTGTAGTTTCTGATGTTATAGGAGCAAGGTTAATGTATAGTAGTGGTTTAGAAATTTAGGCTTTTCAGTGGAAAACTGCAAGCCTGTTTTGAAGCCTTTGGAAATGTTTTTGTTTGATTTTTTTTTTTAATTTTAATTTTTATTTTTTTTTCCCCGCTGTCTGTTCCTCTGAATATATAGTCAGATCAGAAAAAAAGTCAATGTAACAAAGTTGCTTAAAGCTCTTGAGAATTTTTCTCTCTTCGGTATCCATCAGGACACAAAAAGAGCTTTAAGGGAGAAGTGTTATCGATTTATTTTGTGTGTGTGTGTGTGTGGAACTCCTTGTAATATGCTCCTGGAAAGACTGCCAAAACTAGCAGAAGAAGGACACAAAGTAAAAGATTAATACTATTAAAAATATAATTTGCTTGAAGCCAGTGGTATCTAATCAGGCAATTGAAGAAAGACAGACATTTATAGAATATTTCTCAAGGTGGAAAGCAGCCATTCAATTCCTGCAGCCAGTTTCCTTGGAAAGAGGAAGGCTTCTGATAGCAAACAAAATGATTTATCGTAGTTTTTAGTACAATTTTTCTGATACTGTGGATTATGCACTAGGCACAAATCTCTCTCTTCTTGCTTTTTTTTTTTTTTTTTCTTTTTTTTTTTTTTTTTCTTTCTTTCCCCTTAAGGGTGTCTTTCACTGCTGTCCCAGTCTTTTACCCATAGCTAGCTAAACTGAATCTAGAATATAATGTATCTTAACTTTTAGCTTTATGTTGTCTGAAAATGAAAATCTGTTTACAAAAAATTAAAACAAACAAAATTATTCAACTCAGTGTACTTTTCTATGAGGAGCATGCTGAGAGAAATGTTTGTAACAGAAAATCAGACTTTACAGACTTAATAATTATAACAACTTAATTTTTGTAAAGCAAAATAGAAGTAGAACAAAAAATACTGATGAGTAAAAACAAAGTTGGTACATGTAAAATTGTGCCTTGTACACATTGGGCATAATTAAATGGAGGCAAAATAAGCAAAACTGTGGGATATAATAATTTCTATATTTTCCTACGTGTTATATATTATGGATTAGAAAAATTATCTCAGTTTATACCACAAGCCTAAAAGATTAAATGTTCTTGTGAAACTTTGGACACCTATTCAAAGTTTCAAGACATGGCATGAAAGTGAATTGTGAATGTGTATGGTGGGGTAGGGATGAGAAGTAAAGGAAAAAATTATGAAGACATGAATCCTGTAACATCAAGAAATAAAAGAGTCTTAAAGACTCTTAAAGAGTCTTGTCAATTTCACATACTATATTTAACAATTCAGGCCAGTAGTCAGATGTGGGGGAAAAAAAAAATAAAATAAAAAATATATGCATATATATGGTCAGTATGTTTCCCCAAATATCTGATGTTTGAGTAACTAGAACTGAACCGAACCGAACCGAACGGAACCGAACGGAACCGAACTGAATAGAATAGAATAGAATAGAATAGAATAGAATAGAATAGAATAGA
>NC_048894.1:141434789-141520114 GCF_011077185.1 Oxyura jamaicensis
GAATAGAATAGAATAGAATAGAATAGAATAGAATAGAATAGAATAGAATAGAATAGAATAGCTTGGGTTGGAAGGGATCACCTAGTTCCAACCCCCCCTGCCATAGGCAGGGATGCCACCCACTAGATTAGGTTGCTCAAGGCTTCATCTAATCTGTTTTTTAACACCTCCATGGATAAGGCATCCACAGCTTCTCTGGGCAACCTGTTCCAGTGCTTCACCACACTCTGAGTGAAGACTTTCTTCCAAACCTCTAATCTAAATCTCCCCTCTTTTAGTTTAAAACCATTCCCCCTTGTCCTGTCATTATCTGATTGATCACAGTTAATCCCTATCTCTTTTATAAGTCCCCTTCAAGTACTGAAGGGTTGCAATGAGGTCACCCTGGAGCCTTCTCTGTAGAAAGAAAGGCTGAGGCCTTTCTACATAGGAGAGGTGCTCCAGCCCCTTGATCATCTTTGTAACCCTCCTCTGGACCCACTCTAACAGGCTGTCCTTCTTGTGCTGGGGGCTCCAGACCTGGATGCAGTACTCTGAGTGGGGCCTTAGAAGGGCAGAGTGGAGGGGGGACAATCACCTCCCTCGACCTGCTAGTCACTCCTCTTTTGATGCAGCCCAGGATTCAGGATGCAGTTCGCCTTCTGGACTGCAAGCATTCTCTGCTGGCTCATGCCAAGCTTTTGATGCATCAGAACACCGAAGTCCTTCTCTGCAGATCCACTCTCAGTGATTTTTTTTTTTTTATTATTATTATTATTATTTTTTTTTTTCTCCAGTCTGTACTCATGTCTGGGATTGTCCTGGCCCAGGAGGAGAGGAGAGAGTAAGCAGGAAATCTATTGAATATGAATACTAAGGACTACAGAGATGGTAACTAAGAGTCTTACCTAACCTAAAAATCAATATTCTCTGATTCTCCAAAATGACTGCTGGCCAGTAGGGAAGACATCGCTAAATATAGAAGTACATAGAGTACATAGCTTTGTTTGCATGTTGAGGATGGTTCTTAAACACAAATCTTGTCATAAATACACCTTTCCCTTCTCCCCACTGCACTCCTTCCTAATTTATTTATTTATTCTTAATGTTCTGGAAGACATTTATTAGTTTATTTAGAAATGATTACAACCCCAATTAAATATTAACCCTAATATATCTAAAAAGCTTTGGCTTGGTTTAAGAAGGGTTTTCATCACTTATGCGTACTGTCTGCTCTCAGACCAAATTAAAAAACCTTTTTGTTTGTTTGTTTTCCTGAAGAAAACTGTTGAAGAACTTACAATCAAACCCAATATAAATGGAGGTAAAATATCAATATACTTTTGTTACAGTTTTACTGCTGGCTAGCTTTGTTAAAGTTTCCTTTCAAATACAATATGTAACAATCGAATGTTTCATATAAATAAAACTAGATAAATAAAACTAGTTCTTTATGCTTAAGGAGATTTTTTCTTTTTTTTTTTTTTTTTCTTTTTCTTTTTCTTCTCTACAACTTTATATAAATATATCATAGTTTCTTTTCTCATTAGTTAAAAATTAACCTGTGATGTGGAAAATAACATGTTTAGCTATAAGAGCTTCCCTGAGGGATGAGTAATGATGTTAGACATCTTGGACTTTATTTTCCTAGAGAGTTATTTTCTTCTTGTTGTTTGTGGGATGAAAAAAGGGAGTAGGAACTTTATTCTTTTAATTTATATTTAATCACTTGAAATGATTTGATAAACATGATAAATCATATTGTTCTGTTTTTAACATTAGCCTGTCTTGAGTTCTCATTTCATATTTCCTTTTTCCCCTTCCACAGGGATTTCTATCCTCTCCTTTTCATAATTTTTTTATTTTTAAGTGGCTTGAGGTGGCTGGGATTCCCTGGAGTGCATTTGCCATAATGAAGGAATGCAGTCATTAGTCCAGTTGTGATATTTTATTGTGAGATTTCCTTTTCATGGTTTGGTCTTTCTAGGAACAAAAGGAAAATTAATATCATAGGATTTTTTTGTGGATGTAGGGCAAGGTTTTCTTTTTCTTTATTCAAATTTGTGTTTCCTTTTGGCAATTTGATTTGACCAGTGGCTAGAACTTATTTTCCCGCTTAGTTGCCACCTGAGATTTTGTTATTTCTTCTTACGCATTAACCTGAACTTACAGACCATTGAGCTTATTTTTTCTTTCACAGAAGAAAATTCTAATCTCCGTATTTATTTTTTAGAGCATTCTGTACTGCCAGGATAGAGATTTCACCATTAACATAAGCAGATGAAAGTAAATTAATAGTGTTTCCCCAGATCCCCAAACATATAAGCTTAGAAAATTCATCTTGTGGAAATAACCCAGTATCCTAGCACATGGTCTCCTCTATGTACTGCCAGCAAAACTAAAGTTTTGGCTGGTTATTTTAGCTTCTTGACTTTAGGTTTTAAGTAAAACTATCATATGTCTCTGTCCAGTAATATCATTTCTGTTCCCACTTTCCCCCTGCTAAGTCACATGATGAAAACCTCACAATAAGAAATACTTAACGAAAAACTGATTACTTCCAATTTCGGGAAAGGTCATTCTGGTTACTTGAAGCAATGAAGATACATCAGTTTTCTTCAATATATTCTTACCTTGCCCTTTAAATGACGTCAGAGAAGCAAAACTAAGCTTCTTGCTTAGAAGAATATAGTCTTCTATAAATGGATCCTACCTTCCACTTGTCTTTGGTTTTAAATTAGACAAACTACAACATTGTATTTTCTTCAATGCATAATAATAATACAGTGGACCTAATTCTGTCTCCATCTATGCAGCTGCAACTTTTTGTATGTAAAAGGATATAAATCAAAAGGACAAGGTAACTCCAAGGTCAATTTGGAACACATCCAAATACACAGATGACAAATAACTTCTGCAAGATTCCATCTCTTTTGCACCTGATATCCAAAATAGACATACTAAGTATTTCCCAAACAGTCCAGTATTTCCCAAATTATGGAAGCACTTCAAGTAATAATGTTTTGTGGAGAGAATAACCAACTATGATGTCCAAGCTGTAATGAAAATGCTCAAAAAGAATATCTAAAAATTGGTATTTCAACTTCCATATTCTACTTTCAAATTCCTTCCATAAGATGCTACTATTAATAAGAATGAAGAGAGTACAGGTACAATTTTAAGAATGCATATGATGAAAGGATTAAGTATGCAGGAAACTTAGTTTACAAGTTATTTGAGTTCAAATAATTTCAGGGATGGAGTAATGTAAAACATTGTACCCCTTTGAAATACTTTACATTTTTCTTCACCAAATTTGGCATGATAGGTACTAAGATGCCCTGAACTTCAGAGTTTTAAAGGAAAATTTAATGACAAGCATGATAGGTACTAAGATGCCCTGAACATGAGAGATTTAAAGGAAAATGTAATGGCAACACAGAACAGCAACAAAAAATATATCAGAAAACTATATAGTAAGACCTGAAATCCTTGTCTTGATGAATTTCTCTCTTCAAGACCAAGCATCCCACTGACTTACCAGAGTCATTATAATCACAGAAAGGTGTTATTTTAAAATCATGGCTTCCAGATTCAGTTTACTGGATATTTGGTTGTATGTTTAAAAGCTTTATGCCAATAAAAGAGTATATGTGTTATTTATTTATTTATTTATTTATTTATTTTTATTATTTTTTATATTCATGTTTTATGCAAGTTCTACACATTCTGGTTGAAAAGGAAGGGTTGAGCAGTGAGGGAAGAGACTGCCTTCTGGGCAGCTCTTGGCTTCAGCACTCAGATCTGGACAAAACTTCTGTGGGAGGCAGGAGGAGTTGCAATTACCATGTTCCTTAAGGTGAAGAGGTATCAGTAAGCAGCAGTCCTTTAACATAAGAATGAGGGAACATACTTCTACAGAAAACTGGATGTATCTATATCTGTTAATTGCCACCCAGGAAACTACTTCACCTTGCTGACCTGAAATAAAGGCTGGGGAACCCCTTCTGTGGGAAGGGGTCTTTAAACCATCTTATTTGATTTTTTAACCCAGAAGGTTACTTTCATTTTATTATTGCTGCTGTGCTGTGCTGCCATTGTTTTAAAAACTGGCGTTGGGTGCTCTGACATAGGAATGGTCTTAATGGCAGTTCTTCCAATAAAGTTTTTTATATCTACTTTTATAGCTATAACGTGAGCAAACTGTATACAGACTGAATGCAGTAAAATACAATAAGACATCTTTAAAATTGATGGGGAAGTTTTCCTTCATTTTGTTATTGAAATTGGCCAACATTATATAATTGATGTACTACTATATAAAATTATTTTGTTAGACTTTCTAAATATACTGAAATTTCTCCCTTAATTCTGTAGCTTGTTGTAGCTTGTAAATCAATGCAGAATGATTTACATAAAATTGATGTATTGTTTTTTATTTATTTATTTATTTATTAGAGTTTGTGTTAACATCGCTCCCACTCTCTAATAGGATTCATTCTTTCCCAGGAATCATTATTCTTTATAGAATATGCAAATACATAAGTTTGAAGAATGAATGATGGCTGTGAAAAGGTAGAAAGTAAAAAGTCAGTTTCTAGATGGATATAAAAATGTGCTATCATGATGGAAGCTTGAGGTTCTGTTGGAGGAAAAAAGAAATTTCAAAGCCATTTGAAAACGTATATCTATGTTTCCAGGAGGCAGATCAGAAACTGAAAATTCAATAAATAGAAAAACATTAGAGTAGATCTTTTAATATCTTCTACTGCAGTCAGTGCAAGCACGTGTTGACTGTATTTCTGCATATCAGACTATGGGAACAAATGTACTATTGTGGCTTTCTGTTCTTCTTATCCAGCTTGCATGCTCAGGTTGCTTTTTATGGTGTTTGAAAGGATGGGTTGTGGTGCCTATTGATATCTTGTTTGGATATGGAGTTGGAGAGAAGGCTTCCTCTGATAAACATAGCGCATAATATCAGACCAGGATCCTAATGCAGAGCTTTGTTTTGCAATGATTTTATTTAAAAAGCATGTAAGAAGATTATTAACACAGGTTGGAGTAGCTTTACATGAAACAGACGAATGAATACTTGAAGATACTTCTCTTTTTTTTTTTTTTGTTTGTTTTGTTCTTTGTTTTTCCAACCTTAGTAATATTCATTTTTTAGGAAAGGAGGTATGGGCTTCAGTTTCTGAGGTCACTACCTGTAGAGCTCTCTAATATGTAGGTGAAAGTGTCTTTTTCTTGCAATTTTATTTTGTCTGATATTTGTGAGATGTTTTGTAGCTTCCTTATAAACAGTTCTTCAAGTATCAACTCTCAGATATTTCAGGATGATGTGACACCCATTTGCTGACTTCATAGAATCTGTGTTATTAAAGTCAAGTGCCAAGTATTTTGGAAAGTTTCATATATATTTTAATTCTAGGTAATTGCATTACAAATGTCATATTTTGAATATTGTGGCATTTGAAATCTTCATGGGTTTTTTGAAAAAAAAACATTTGAAATCTTCATGGGTTCATAGGAGTCAGCACTGTTTGTAGAGAATTGGTTTTAAGGGTTGATTTTTTGTTTGTGTTTCTCATTCAGAGCATTCTTCATATTGTTCAGTTTTATTTTTTGTGTGTAAGGAAGAAACAGTGGAAAAGCCATATGGAGTTGCCAGCATGAAAAATAACAATTATTTGGAAGAAAACAGTGTTTCTCCCATAATGCCCTGTTTTCTGGGAACTTCAATCCATATGAGACAAAGAAATACATGCTATTTTAAGAGAATTGACTAAAGTCAGCCTTTATTCATGCAAATTCTAGACAACAATATTGCTAACCCCCAAAATAATTGACACAGACTTAAAAATCATGCATATTTTAATGGTTTTAGATTTTCTAATTTGCCCTCTGTGTTTCTGAGCACTTTTTTTTTTCTTTTAATTTCAATTGGTATTTGTAAGTAAAAGGGGAAGAAAAGTTTTTCTAAATATAATTAAAAGCAACACTGCTATAAAAATAAATAAATAAAAAAAAAAGGCCAACATTCCAGAAACTGAAACTAACATCCTATACCTCTGAAGTATGATGAGCTCCTAAATAACCATAATTAGGCATGACTTTCATTTTGTGTTCTATTTCAGTAGCTTTGTCTCTGCTCTCAGAGACAGAAACTGTGCTTTTGAAACAAACAAACAAACAAAACCCTAAAGTCCCATAAAGTAAGATTCTAAAGTAATTATATGAAAAAAAAAAAAAAAAAAAAAAAAAAAAAAAAAGAGTGAACCCTCTTAGGTATTCAAAGGAGGAAATGGTGATAAATTATAATGTTATATCAAGTATGTGCATTTTTCCTTTTGATTTGAACCTTTAATTCATTTTTTCATACACTTCTACACAAATACAGGGCTAGAAAATTGCACGTTTTTTTTTTTTTTTTTTTTTTTTTTTTTCCTTAAAAAAGAAAGTTATTTCACAGGTGTACAGTTGAGGACTCGAGAACATTTTAATGAGCATTAAATATTCTGTCTTTTGGAAGCAATATATTCAATGGACTATTTTCCTATCGAGAAGTTATGGCAAGTCATAAGCAGAAAACTACAGAAGATCATAGAATTATAAAATAGCTTGGGTTGGAAAGGACCTTAAAGATCATATAATTCCAACACCCTGCCATGGGCAGGGATGCCGCCCACTTTGCCCAGGGCCTCATCCAACCTGGTCTTAAACATGTTCAGGGTGTTAACACCTCCAGGGTGTAAAATTTCTTATTTATTCAACAGCAGTAGTGAAAGCTTTCAAAGTATATATATATGCATTTATTTATATATTCCCATCTTTTTTTTTTCTTTTTGAAAACATGCTTTGTTTTGAGTTCAATCCAGAGTTTGATCTAATGAAGTTAGGTCCGGAGTCTTCCAGGGACAAGAGGTATCATCTCCTTGGATATGGTGAAGGATATGGGAATGTCTGCCTAAAAATATATATATCATTTTAATATCCAGTCTAGTCTTTAAAACCAACTTAATCTCTCCTGAACATTTTGTACCTACTCTGTATGTTTTTCAGAACAGCATTTGCTGTTCTCATTCATGTTAAGCTCTTCCTTTTTTATCACAAATTTTGTTTCTCAAATGTGCTTTCTTGCTGTAATAAGAAGTAACAAATAAATTCTAAATATATATATATATATAATAACAAAATAATTTAGAATAATATAATAATTGTGAACCCCATCAAATTTTTCCATTCAAATTTCACATCCAATTATTTAGGTTCCATAAAGTATTAGAAACAGAGACTCAACATTATTGATATTGGTTTATACTTCCTTCTTCTGTTCAAAGTACACTCAATCTCAGACATACTTCTGTGCCTCTAACAAAAAAAAAAAAAAAAAAAGGAAAAAAAAAGGAGGGGGGGGAAAGGGAGTCAATATCAGAGTGATAGTCAGGTTCTTTTTTTGTCCTGTACAGAATAGATATCAAGGTTATTATTATTATTATTATTTACATATTTTTTACAACAATCACAAGTATTTAAAGGATGACCAAAAAAAAAAAAAAATCACTTTTTTTTTTTTTTGGTAAAAGCTTTTGTATGTTTCTAAAACTAAGTGAGTATCAGTATTGTCCAAGAAAATATTTTTCATGTCTGAGCTGTTTTTTAATGGAATTGAATGATAATATTTGGAACTAGGAATGGTTATATACTGTCTATGATTGAACAAGATATATTTGGGAAGAACATGAAACACAATCTGTTTAGAGACAGATGAAAAATTACCTCAGGGCAAATAGAGCTGATGTGAATTTTCAGTTTTGATTGATGAAAAGCTCAAGTAATCTTAATCCATTTCTAAACTAGAAGTCATCTAAGTGTGTCTGGTCTGTCAGTTTTTTATTTGGCTAGAAAAAATAGCTATTAGGAAACAAGCAAAAATAGTGAGTATTGCAGGCATTCCTGGGTTACTTGTGTTCAATCTGATAATCCATGACTGCTGAAACATTTTTAACCTGAACAGACTGCAACTTTAGTTTCTTCATTGCTTCATTAAAAACTGACACCTCTTATTTCTGAGAAAAGCACAAGCTGTTCAGTTACTTTTAAGTTGGACTAATCCAGCTTTTCTATGTATGTTTAATTTAATTATTTTCATTTTAATTACTGACACAGATATAGTATCATTGAATCATAGAATGGTTTGGGTTGGAAAGAACCATTTAGTTCCCCCCCCCCCTCCCCCCCCGGCAAGGACACCTTCCACTAGACGAGGTTGCTCAAAGTCCCATCCAGCCCCTGACCTTCCAGGGATAGGGCATCCACAACTTCTCTGGGCAACCCATTCCAGTGCCCCACCACCCTCATTGTGAAGAATTTCTTCCTAAGATCTAAACAAAATCTCCCCTCTTTTGCTTTAAAACCCTTGTCCTGTCACTATACTCGTTACTGAAGAATCACAGAATCATAGAATCATTAAAGTTGTAAAAGACCTCCAAGATCATCTGGTCCAGCCATCACCCTACCACCATTATTGCCCAGTAAACCCTATGTACCACATCCAACCTTTCCTTAAACACCCCCAGGGACCGTGACTCCACCACCTCCCTGGACAACCCATTCTAATGCCTGACTACTCTTTCTGAGAATAAACGTCTCCTAATTTCTAACCTAAACCTCCCCTTGTGCTACTTGAGGCCATTCCCTCTAGTCCTATCACTAGCTATCTGCGAGAAGAAGCCAATACCCAGCTTCCCACAACCTCCTTTCAGGTAGTTGTAGAGAGCAATAAAGTCTTTCCTGAGCCTTCTCTTCTCCAGACTAAACAACCCCAGTTCCCTCAGCCTCTCCTCATAGGGCATGTGTTCCAGGCCCTTCACCAGCTTTGTAGCCCTTCTCTGGACATCTGGGCCTCAATGTCTTTCTTGTAGTGAGGGGTCCAAAACTGAACATGGTGCTCGAGGTTTGGCTTAACCAGAGCTGAGTACCAGGGGTCAATCACCTCCCTGGTCCTGCTGGCTACACTGTTACTGATACAGGACAGGATGACGTTCTTGGCCACCTGGGCACATTTCTGGCTCATGTTCAGGTGAGCATTGAACCAACACTCCCAGATCCTTTTCCTCTGCACAGCAACTCTGCCCCCAAACCTGTAGCATTCCATGGGGTTATTGTGGCCAAAGTGCAGGACCTGTCACCTAGTGTACTGGGTCTGGCTGGGATGTTAACTTTCCCTGCAGCAGCCCATACAGTGCTGCGCTCTGCACTTGTAGCTAGAACAGCAGTGGTATCACACCAGTGTTGTGTCTGCTGCTGAGAAGTGCTGGCACAGCATCAGGACTCTCTCTGACCCTCCTAGGGGGTGGGCAAAAAGTGAGAAAGAAACATCAGCAGGGCAGCTGACCTAAACCAACCAAAGGGATATTCCATACCATATGATGTCACACTCAGCAATAAAAGGTGGAAAAAGGAAGAAGAGGGGAGGGGTGGGCTCTCGTTGCGAAAACGTCTGTCCTCCTCCCGAACACTGGCTACGTGCGTTGAGGCCCTGCTTCAAGGACGTGGTCAAGCATCGCTCATTTGTGGGAAGTAGAGAGTAATTACTTTCCTCTGCACTTCCACATAGCCTTTACTTGTTTTGTTTAGTTATTCCCTTTCCCCCCTCCCTTTTCCCCTTTCCCTTTTTTCCCTTTAGTTGAATTGTTTAATTAATAATAATATTTCCTTAATTATATATATATATATATTTTTCCCCTTTTTAATTAAATCATCCTTATCTCAACCCGTGAGTTGTTCTTTCCTTTACTTCTTCCCCTCCTCATCTGAGGAGGGGGAGTGAGAGAGCGGTTGTGGTGTTCAACTGCCTAGCACGGTAAAACCACCACACCTAGCCATGTTGAACCTCATGCCATTGGCCTCTGCTCATTGATCCAACCTGTCCCAGTCCCTCAACAGGGCCTTCCTACCCTGTGGCAGATCAACATTTCCCCCAAGTTTGGTGTCATCTGCAGACTTACTGAGGGTGCACTCAATTCTCTCATCCAAATCATCAATAAAGTTATTAAAGGGGATGGGCCCCAACACCTAACCCTGGGGAACACCATTAGTGACCAGTCACCAGCTGGATTTCACTCTGTTCACCACTACTCTCTGGGCCTAGCCGCCCAGCCAGTTTTTAACCCAGCAAAGAGTGTACCTGTCCAAGCCGTGGGCTGCCATCTTCTCCAGAATACTATTGGAGATAGTGTCAAAGGCCATGGTTATGTCTATGTAAGCTACACCAACAGCCTTTTCTTCACCCACCAGGTGGGTCACCCGGCAGTAGGAGATGAGGTTGGTTAGGCAGGACTTGCCTTTCATGAACTCATGGTGATTGGGCCTGATCCGCTGGCTGTCCCACATATGCTGCATGATTGCATTCAAGATGACCTTTTCCATCACCTTTCCTGGCACCAAGGTCAGGCTGAAAGGCCTGTAGCTCCTTGGGTCCTCCTTACGACCCTTCTTATAGATGGGTGTCATGTTAGAAAGTCTCCAGTCATCTGGGTTCTCTCCAGATGACTATGACCACTGATAGATGATGGAAAGCAGTCCAGCAATCACATCCGCCAACTCCCTCAGCACCCTTGGGTAAATTGCATCTGGCCCCATAGACTTGTTACAGTCCAGGTGGAGCAGGAGGCCTCTAACTGTTTCCACCTGAGCTGTGGGGGTTTCTTCTGCTCCTTGCTCAGGCTTCCATGTTGGGAGACTGAGTGCCCTGAGGATAAGTGGTCTGGCTAGTAAAGACAGATGTAAAGAAAGCATTAAGAACCTCAGCCTTTTCCTTATCCTCAGTAGTCATGTTTCCCCCTGCATCCAGTAAAGGATGGAGATTCTCCTTGGTCCTCCTCTTGCTGTTAATATATTTATAAAAACATTTTTTGTTATCCTTCACATGTATAAATCTATGCAGATCATCCACATCTGTAATAAGGTACTTTTATCTGGCCATGTATTCTTAAAAGAAGTAACATTATTGCATAGAAATATACAAAGAAGAAATGAGCAAACAGAGATATGAAATAACTACAGTATGAAAGTTAGAAAACCGGAAATAATTCAAAAATAAATTTCTGACAGAAAGGATACATTATACATCTGAAAATAATAATAATAATGACTTGGAGTGGGTAGGGAAATGATTAACCACA
The DNA here is from genome assembly GCF_011077185.1 of Oxyura jamaicensis. Taxonomy (NCBI): domain Eukaryota; kingdom Metazoa; phylum Chordata; class Aves; order Anseriformes; family Anatidae; genus Oxyura; species Oxyura jamaicensis. The sequence continues at coordinate 141,445,958 of NC_048894.1, forward strand.
AAAAAAAAAAAAAAGTAAAAAAAAAAAGTGTGTGAACTGTGGAATAATAATAAATAAATATATATATATATATATTTTAAAGTGAGAGAGGGAGATTTATTCACACAGAACATAATTAAATAATGGAATTAATTGTCATAATCTATTGTTTCTCTTATTGAAGTCATAAGTGTGGATTACATCAAAAATAAGACCAATTCACAGAAAATAAGTATATCAGAGGCTATTCATCCTGCCAGTGTACATTGCAGTTTTCAGTTCAAGATTGTGAGAACATGGAGTGTGTGTCTGTTTGCAGCCCAAATTTCACCCTATATTTACACTTGTTTTGTTTTGTTTTTGTTTTTATTCTTTTCCAAACCACCTTGCAGTTAACACCGCACCGATTTCCTTGCAGACAAGATGGTTCTAGACTTTTCAAAGAATACAGAACATTACCTAACTTTCCTGGAGATTCAGCCCCCTGGACATTATTTTTAATGTACGTTTCTTTCTAGCTGGACTGAACGATCTTTTTCCAATATGGATCCTACATAGCACACAGCCGGATTCACCCTCATAGAGCTTTATCAGGGATAACCCTGGTAAAACTTTTCTGAGACAATTTCCTCTGGGTTAAACATGGATGGTGGGGGTGTACACGACACTATTAAGTGTGACAATAGGGATCCACTCCAAACAGAAGTCATTCAGACAGCAAATAGAAGTCATTCAGACTACAGGTCCTATTTGAGTAAATATGGCTGAGGTAGTTTCTAAGGAGCTACAGTTACTGAATAATCTGAGTTATTTTTAAGGCCAATAAAATCCCACATAATTTAATTTAATTATGTTCCTACCTTGAACACCCCTGAAACTGGATCTGTTTATTTTTGTGGGTAGCATAGTGTATTAATATATTTAATGAAGTTTTTTGTTGTTGTTATTGTAATAATTAGGAAGATTGATCACAAGTATTTAACCTTGTACATCAAAGTAAATTAGCTAAGTTTCTAAGTTTCTTTTTTTAAAAACTAGCTAATTTTCTAAGTGTCATGAAAGGAATTATGCATTTTTCTCATAAGAGAGAAGCAGCAATGTATTTATTGATGAAAATAGTGATTTAGCAGGGCTTAATAGTGAATAAGACAGCAATTTAACAAAACTCTAATGGTAAATGCAACATTAACTAGATTTGTGATGGTAAGGTCATCTGATTATTTGACTGAAAAGAGGTCAAGGACAAACTAAAAGCATCAGGGAGACCCTTAAGTTGAGTCACAACGTTCAGAGTAGAGTCCCTTTTGCCATCCAGACTCTGAGGAGTGTAGATACGACAAGATACTATCCTAATCCCAGATTTAATATTTTATGCCTAAAGGATTGCATGGATAATCAATCCTTTATATCACAGCTAAGATTACAAAGTCTCAGCATGCCTAGCAAATTACTTGCAAAGTTTCAACAAGATATCTATTAGTCACTTGCCAAGTATCTGTTTCAGGTAAGAAATCTCTCAGTCTCTAGGAATAACCTTGAGATGTATCCATGCTCTAGGGGAATATCATGGCACACACCATGCTGAAGTACAGGAGAGCTCCATGGGCTTTGGGCTGACCCCTATTTATGGGAGTGTACACTGCCACACTAAGCTAAAGAAATTTTGAAATTTATGATAATGATAAAAAATATGATAAAAATATATTGTTAACAATGCATCACATAAGACTAATGAGATCAGTATAAAAGTCACTTTCACAGAATCACAGAATCACAGAACTGTAGGGGTTGGAAGGGACCTTGAAAGATCATTGGGTCCAACCCCCCTGCAAAGCAGGATCCTCAGAGCAGGCTGCCCAGGTAGGCATCCAGACAAGCCTTGAATATCTCCAGAGAAGGAGACTCCACAACCTCTCTAGGCAGCCTGTTTCAGTGCTCCGTCACTCTCACCATGAAGAAGTTCTTTCGCATGTTGATGCAGAACTTCCTGTGTTCTGTTTTGCGGATGTTGCCCCTTCACCTATCCCCACAAGCCACTGAGAAGAGGTTAGCTACATCCTTCTGTCTCCCACTCCTCAGATATTTATAGACATTGATAAGATCTATAAGATTTATAGACATTGATAAGATTGAGGAGATCTCAGTCTCCTCTTCTCCAGGCTGAACAGACCCAGGTCTCTCAGCCTTTCTTCATAGGGAAGATGCTCCAGGCCCCGTATCATCTTTGTGGCCCTCTGCTGCACTCTTTCCAGGAGGTCCTGTCTTTTTTTGTACCAGGGAGCCCAGAAATGGACACAGTACTCCAGGTGAGGCCTGGCCATGGCAGAGTAGAGGGGGAGGATCGCCTCCCTTGACCTGCTGGCCACGCTCTTTTTAATGCAGACCAGGATCCCATTAGCCCTCTTGGCCACCAGGGCACACTACTGGCTCATGGTCAACCTGTTGTGCACCAGGACCCCCAGGTTCTTCTCCGCAGAGCTCCTCTCCTCTCTTTCATTGCATCGCATGTCCTCAAACACTAAAGCACTATCAGATTTCACACATAATGAAGGTTTGAATTGACTTCCTCATTTTTCTTCACTTGTTATTAGATCACTGCCCAACCTGGAAGGAAAGATTTTGGAAGTCATTAGCTTAAGTTCCTTGTAGCAATTTTTCCTTATGAAACCTATTGTGTTTTTATAAAAACAAAGATTTTGGTGTAGCAAACATCCCTAAAACATTCCAAACTGGAATCTCCTTGTAATATTCAGCACAAATAGATATACTTTGGTGACCTTTAAATGATATCTTGACAAAGATGAGACAATCTATCTGCTCAGACTCATGCCTATAACGCTAATAAATATTATCTCACCATCTCTTTGTAGTACCCTCTGTTGTCTGTCATCCTCTCATAAACTTTTTGACAGAGCTGTTTTACATTCTTATGTAACTATTCTTTGACAAATTAACCTTCTTTTCAATCAAATTTTGTATCCATAGTTACAGAGAAAAAACTAAAGTGTATGTGCCCTCAAAGTTTTAAGAAGCTATACTAAGCATATTGGGGCTGGGGGAGGGTGAAGAAAAGTATATATTTTTTCAGTTGTGGAAGTGATTAACATTATTTCTTCTCAGTAGAGCAGCACATCTTCATTGTTGAAAAGCCACACACTGCAAATCAAATAGCTATTTCTGAACACTATATCATTTACATAAAATAATTAAGATGTCAGAGCAGTTCTGGCAAGACTAGTATTATCAATGAACATTAATTCAAGCTTGAGACCTAAAGCTTGAGGTCTGATAAAACACAGAAATGATGAATTTAACTATTCATTTGTCTTCTGGGATATTTTAATATATCAAGAGTTGTTCTAAGACTAGGTAAGCATAAGTTTTTAACTTAGAAGTCTAAAACAGATTTTGTACTCAAAACACTCAGCATTTATTCAAATGCAATACGAGATGTCTTTTCTTGGTAGTAAATTTTACAGTATACCAAGATTGAAAAGTTATAATTTTTCTGCAGATTGTGTTCTAGCTGTCTTTGTACATAATATATTTTTTTCCTTTTTTTTTTTTTTAAAAATATATTTTTTATACTTAGGTCTAAAATATTGTATCATAATTTACAGTAAATTTATGTAATGGATGATAAAAATTCCTTTGGTATGAGAGCTAGTGTCCTGGTTTAACACACAGGTGGCTTGAGACATTTAAACCTTCAGTCAGTGTTTGTACAGCTTTTACTTCATTCAAAGATTTTTATTGCTTTAGTAAGAGGGGAATATTCTATTCTTATAATGGAATAGAAATTCTTATAAAATTCTGAACAATCTTGCTGATATATGGGCATGTCTTTATATAATAATATATTCTTGAGGTCATATAAAATCTGAGAGTATCTGAGGAACTAATATTTATTTACAGTAATAAATGTAACCCAAGCTATGCATTATTTCTTTTGTAATTATATGTCATAGTCCTAGGTGAAATTTAGCATTGCAAATTCATTTTTGGTAGCTTATTTATATTATTTTTCACCCCTGTAATGTAAATGTACCTGTCAACTATTTCTTGAATGGGAGAATTGTATTCTCCCCAGTTAGCTGAAGAGAACAGAGAAAGAAATACAGTAAATCAAATCAAACTCCACAGTACAATTTTAATCATAAACAACTTCTGAAAACATCACTCATTTGGCTTCAGTCTTCCTTTTTCTGTCATTAATTATGTAACTTATTCTACCTCTCCTTCAGTGTCCTTAATCTGAATAGTACATGTGCAAAGCACAGGGACGTATAAGGATAATGAACTGCACACAATTTAAATCTCATACAGATATCAGAGTGCATTGTATAGATAGCAGACCTGGGGAGCATGTTCAAAGATGAGGGAGAAGTTGAACAGCCCTCAACCACTAGCAAACATGTCTGCTACAGATGCCAAGACAAGTATCTGATCCAAAGGTAACAGAAGACTAAATATTAGGACTACAGAGGACCAGTGAATGGATGTTTTATTTAAAGCTTTCCAAAATGTTATACTTTTACAGATCAATATTGTCTTTAGGCACTGAATTTCTCAAAATTGCCAAGTAAACTAGAACATTTTTAATGAAAATTTCATCTCTGAGAACCATGATCTTTAAATTATATATATATATATAAAGATAAAGAAATTTATTGAGAAAAGATTTTTCAAGGCCTTGTTTTTGGAGTGGAAGTTGTTTGCCTCTAAACAACTGAAACTTGGTTTTCTCACCTTTCTTTGGATAGCTTGGGAGAGAGTTAGCCTCTCAAAACCACTTTTGCTTCCCTTTCATATTTTAATAAAGTATATATATACACATTTGCTGTTAAAAGGATGAGGATATTAATACCAAATATGGCATAAGGTGTTGCCTACAAATTGCACAGCAAAGATGTTAGCATTCTATTGAATGCACCATTGTAATCCACAATGGATATATTAATATCATTGAGAGAAGATCAGATGCCTCTCCGAGGCATCTCGGCATTGACTTGCCAAGGCGATTGCCCCCGGGGCAGACGTGATCTGCAGCAGAGCGGGGGATCGGGACAGGCAGGGCTATTTTCCCAACATCAAGGCCACTTGAGGCAGCCGAGGGAGCCACCACAACCGGGCAGCCCTCGTGAGGGACGCTGACGAGGTGTAGGCGGAGCCAGCAGTGCCCCCTCCCCGAACGTTCAAAAGCAGCCCCTAGAGGGGCAAACAGGGCGGGGCACGTCAGAAAGGCAGAGTGCGTCAGTTTGCGCAGCAGTTCGTGCAGGCAGGGTGAGCAGGGAGGGCAGAGCCATCCCCCGCCCCTAAGAACACCTCAGCTGACGGCTTTCGACCACTAGCTAGGCCACTATGGTCCTCGCTAAGCAGAGAGCTCACACTAGAAAGTCTGTAACCACCCAGACAGAGTGCCCGCTCAGAAATGTGGCAGTTCAGATCTCTGGATGCAGGGAGTGCCAGAGCCTGCTGCTGCCATCTGAGGGAGGCGGAGATACTGTGTGTGTGAGGTGCAAGCAGGTGGATGACCTGGTCTGCCTGGTGGCAGAGCTCAAGGAGGAGGTGGAGAGGTTGAGGGCCATGAGGGAGTGTGAGAAGGAGATAGACTGGTGGAGCAACTCCCTGCAAGGCCTGAAGAAGAGGCATCGGGGTGAGACTCCCCTAATGGGGGTGGACCCCCTGCCTTTTCACTGTCGGGCAGAGAGAGGGGACCCAGGAGCTGAGGAGGAGTGGAGACAGGTCCCTGCTCAACGTTGCAGGAAACTCCCTCCCCCCACCTGCCCCACCTTCCCAGGTGCCCTTATGCAACAGGTTTGAGGCCCGGGAGCTCGAGAGAGGGTGTGACAGGAAAGTTAACCAGGAAGCCTAGGGCGAGGAAGTCCGCTCCGCACCTCAAGACTGCTCCCACCAAGAAAGAAAGGGTGATCGTTGTGGGCAACTCCCTTCTCAGAGGAACGGAGGGCCCTATTTGTCAGCCTGACCCTACCCGTAGGGAAGTCTGCTACCTCCCTGGGGCCAGGGTCAGGGACGTTGCCAGAAAGCTTCCCAACCTGGTTCGCCCCTCCGATTACTACCTGCTACTGATAGTCCAGGCTGGCAGTGATACCACTGATGAGAGAAGCCTGAAGGCTATAAAACGGGACTTCAGGGGGCTGGGACTGTTAGTGGACGGAGCAGGAGTACAGGTGGTATTTTCGTCCATTCCTATAGTGGCAGGGAATGGTTCAGAGAGGACACGAAAAGCCCACCTGATAAACACGCGGCTCAGAGGCTGGTGCCAACACAGAAGTTTTGGGTTCTTTGACCACGGGGTGCTTTACTCAGCACCTGGCCTGATGGCTGCAGACGGGTCCCAACTGTCTCCAAGGGGAAAACAGATGCTAGCCCAGGAGCTGGCAGGGCTCATTGAGAGGGCTTTAAACTAGGTAAGAAGGGGGATGGGGATGAAACAAAGCTTGTTGGAGGTGTGCCGGGGGGAAAAAATGGCAAGGCTGGGGGAGAAGGCAAAGGCTCAACTGAAGTGCATCTACACAAATCATGCGGATTGGGCAACAAGCAGGAGGAGCTGGAAGCCACTGTGCAGCACACAGGCTATGACTTGGTTGCCATAACGGAAACATGGTGGGACCACTCTCATGACTGGAGTGCTGCAATGTCTGGCTATAGGCTCTTCAGAAGGGACAGGCAGCACAGAAGGGGTGGTGGAGTGGCTCTCTATATTAGAGAGCATTTTGATGTCGTCAGCCTTGAGGCTGGGAATGACAAGGTGGAGTCGCTATGGGTTAGGATCAGCGGAAAGGCCAACAAGGCAAGCATCCTGATGGGAGTCTGTTATAGACCGCCAAACCAGGATGAGGAGACGTATGAGGAGTTCTACAGACAGCTGGTAGAAGTTGCAAAATCATCAGTGCTTGTTCTTGTGGGGGACTTTAACTTCCCAGACATATCCTGGAAGCACAACACAGCCCAGAGAAAGCAGTCCAGGAGGTTTCTGGAGGGCATGGAAGATAGCTTCCTGACGCAGCTGGTTGGCGAGCCTACGAGGGGAGGTGCCCTGCTACACCTTCTGTTCACTAACAGAGAAGGACTGGTGGGAGATGTGGTGGTCAGGGGCTGTCTCGGGCAGAGTGACCACAAAATGGTAGAGTTCTCGATACTTGGCGAAGTCAGGAAGGGGATCAGTAAAACCGCTGTCTTGGACTTCCGGAGGGCTGACTTTGAGCTGTTCAAGACACTGGTTGGTAGAGTATCTTGGGAGGTGGTTCTGAAGGACAGAGGAGCCCAGGAGGGCTGGGCGCTCTTCAAGAAAGAAATCTTAATGCCTCAGGAGCGGTCTGTCCCCACGTGCCCAAAGACAAGCTGGCGTGGAAGAAGACCGGTCTCGCTGAACAGAGAGCTGTGGCTCGAGCTTAGGAGAAAAAAAGAGGGTTTATAATCTTTGGAAAAGAGGGCGGGCCACTCAGGGGGACTACAAGGATGCTGCGAGGCAGTGCAGGGACAAAATCAGAAAGGCCAAAGCTCATCTGGAGCTCAATCTGGCTACTGCTATTAAAGACAAAATATATATATATTTTTATAAATACATCAGTACAAAAAGGAAGACTAAGGAAAATCTCCACCCTTTACTGGATGTGGGGGGAAACTTAGTAACCAGAGATGAGGAAAAAGCTGAGGTGCTTAATGCCTTCTTTGCCTCAGTCTATAGCAGCAAAACCAGTTGTTCTCTGGATGCCCAGTACCCTGAGCTGGTGGAAGGGGATGGCGAGCATTGTGGCCCCCCACAATCCACGAGGAAATGGTTGGTGACCTGCTACAGCATTTGGATGTACGCAAGTCGATGGGGCTGGATGGGATCCACCCGAGGGTACTGATAGAACTGGCGGAAGAACTGGCCAAGCCACTTTCCATCACTTATTGGCAGTCCTGGCTATCGGGGGAGGTCCACTTGACTGGCGGCTAGCAAACGTGATGCCCATCTACAAGAAGGGCCAGAGGGTAGACCCGGGGAACTATAGGCCTGTTAGTTTGACCTCAGTGCCAGGGAAGCTCTTGGAGCAGATTATCTTGAGCGTCATCATGCGACAGTTGCAGGGCAAGCAGGCGATCAGGCCTAGTCAGCATGGGTTTATGAAGGGCAGGTCCTGCTTGACGAACCTGATCTCCTTCTATGACAAAGTGACACGCTTAGTGGATGAGGGAAAGGCTGTGGACGTGGTCTACCTTGACTTCAGTAAGGCATTTGACACCGTCCCCCACAGCATTCTCCTCAGGAAACTGGCTGCTCATGGCTTGGACTGGGGTACACTTCGTTGGGTTAAGAGCTGGCTGGATGGCCGGGCCCAGAGAGTTGTGGTGAATGGAGTCAAATCCAGTTGGAGGCCAGTCACTAGTGGAGTCCCCCAGGGCTCGGTACTGGGACCAGTCCTCTTTAACATCTTCATTGATGATCTGGATGAAGGGATCGAGTGCACCCTCAGCAAGTTTGCAGATGACACCAAGTTAGGTGTGTGTGTCGATCTGCTCGAGGGTAGGAAAGCTCTGCAGGCAGATCTGGATAGGCTGGATCAATGGGCTAAGGCCAACAGTATGAGGTTCAACAAGGCCAAATGCCGGGCCCTGCACCTGGGGCACAACAACCCCAAGCAGAGCTACAGGCTGGGAGATGAGTGGTTAGAAAGCTGCCTGTCAGAGAAGGACCTGGGAGTATTGGTTGACAGTCAGTTGAATATGAACCAGCAGTGTGCTCAGGCGGCCAAGAAGGCCAGCAGCATCCTGGATTGCCTAAGAAACAGTGTGGCCAGCAGGTCCAGGTGATTGTGCCCCTGTACTCAGCTCTGGTGTGTCTGCACCTCAAGTACTGTGTTCAGTTTTGGGCCCCTCGCTACAAGAAGGACATGGAGGTGCTCGAGCGAGTCCAGAGAAGGTCTACGAAGCTGGTGAGGGGTCTGGAGAACAAGTCTTACGAGGAGCAGCTGAGGGAGCTGGGGCTGTTTAGCCTGGAGAAGAGGAGGCTCAGGGGCGACCTTATTGCACTCTACAGGTACCTGAAGGGAGGCTGTAGTGAGGTGGGGGTTGGTCTATTTTCCCACGTGCCTGGTGACAGGACGAGGGGGAATGGGCTAAAGTTGCGCCAGGGGAGGTTTAGTTTGGATATTAGGAAGAACTTCTTTACTGAGTGGGATGTTAGTCACTGGAATAGGCTGCCCAGGGAAGTGGTGGAGTCACCATCCCTGGAGGTCTTTAAAGGACGTTTAGATGTAGAGCTTAGGGATATGGTTTAGTGGAAGATTTGTTAGCGTTAGGTCAGAGGTTGGACTCGGTGATCTTGGAGGTCTATTCCAACCTAGACTATTCTGTGATTCTGTGATTCCATACTGAGATATAACAAAAAATCTTCCAGCTGATATGTTGCACACATGGAAAATATATATGCATCACATGCAAGTATCAACAGGTAGGCACAGTGAACCACATAGGTTACAACTCCAGAATAGGATCTGGATTTCTTTAATGTTGCAATTTAGGCTTATCCCAAGCTAAATAAATAAATAAAAATAAATAAATAAATAGACCGGAATTTCCTTAAGAGCAGTCAGCTATTACGGATTCATTTATTTCATCACTATTCATTATTTCTAAGATCAATTGCCCATTACTAACGAGCTAGAGAAGCGAGAAACAAGGGAAAGAAGCCATAAATGCCTTCTACCACCTCCTCCCTCCAAGCCGCAAGTGGTGCAGGGGAACAGGAAATGGGGTCTGCGGTCAGTCCCTGACCCTTCATCTCCACCACACCTTCATGGTCACTCTCAGCCCCTGCTCCAATGTAGGGTCCCTCCCATGGGATGCAGTCCATTCTGAACTGATCTAGCATGAGTTTCCCATAAGCAGCAGCTCTTCAAGAACTGCTCCCGATATGGGTCCCTACCACGGGGTCCATCTACCAGGAGCAAACTGCCTGGGTCCTCCATCGGCAGCAGCTTCTGCCAGGTCACCTGCTCCTGCATGGTCTCCTCTCCATGGGCTAGAGGTCTGGCCTGGAATCTGCTCTGGCAGGGGTCTTCCACAGGCCTCTGCTCCACTGTGGTCTCCTCCACAAACTGCAGCATGGAACCCTGCTCCACCATGGTACTCTGTGGGCTGCAAGGGGATGGCTTGATTCGCCATGGTCCTCACCACAGGCCACAGGGGACTTCTGCTCTGGAGCACCTCTCCCCCTCCTTTTTCACTGGCTGTGGTGCCTGCAAGGCTGTTTCTCACTCCCCTCACTCTTCCAGCTGCAGTGTGGCAGTGTGTTTTTCTTTGCTGTTTGTTTGTTTGTTTTCTTTTCTTAAATATGCTCTCACAGAGGCACAAACTACATCACTTACTGGCTCAGCTCTGGTCAGCAGCGGGGTCCTTATCTGACATGGGGCAGCTTGTGGATCCTTCTCACAGAAGAGGTGCTTGATATATGTCTGTGAATATATGCAAAATAATACCTGAAAGGATACCAGTATCTTTTTCTATAGAAGGAAATTCTGAGCATAGAATTGAACAAAATATCCATAAAGTTTATTATTTACAGTTGTATACAGGTATACTGAAATATCGCTTTCAGAGGGATAAGAATTTAAATTTTGAAATAACATTGGAAACAACATAAATTTAAAAAACAGAACCTAACAAGCACAAAAATTGTATGCATAAAAGCAAGTCTTTTCTTAAATTCTATCATTATTTCTTATAAATTTATTCTGAAACTAGGTTCCTCTTTTTCTCTGCAGTTTTTTTTCTGCTTAATTTTTATTTGGGCAAGAACAATATAAGAGTTATTTCCTGTCCTCCAACTAAAAAACAGGAAGAAAAATTACTTGTATTAAAACAGTCTTTCTTTCCTAGCATTTTTTTTTTTTTTTTTTTTTTTTCCACTAGAGAAGCTGAAATGTTGCAACAGTAATGTGGTTCTTTAAAAAAGTTGTTCAGAAAATATATGACTTTAGGATTTACAAAACAGAAGAAAAAAAATGAAACATAAGACTGAAAAGAGAATTTAACCTATACTTTCATTAAAAGTGGAGTAAATTTATGGAATGAGAATCATGGAATACCCTCAGTTGGAAGGGACACAGAAGGATCAAGTCCAATGCCTATTAATTTTACAGTGAATTGAATTAAATGGAGTTAAATCAAGATGAAAATTATTTGTAAGCCCTAAAGACTATCCTAGAATAATATTTTGTCATGGTTTTTGCTGGGATAGAGTTAATTTTCTTCATAAAAGCTCACACAATGCTGTGTTTTGAACTTTTGGTGAATAGTGGTGATAACACACCAATGATTCAGCAGCTGCAGAACAGTGCTTACGCAGAGTCAAAGACTTTTCTGCTTCTTATGCTGCCCTGCCAGCTGGACCTAGCCAGGACAGGTGACCCAAACTGGCCAAAGGGGGGCATACTGGCCTATCATATAATGTCAGGCTCAACAATTAAATCTGGGGTAAAGAAAGAGGAAGGGAGGATGTTCAGAGTTATGCTGTGTGTCTTCCCAAGAAACCATCACACGTGCTGAGCCCTTTCCTGTAAGTGAATGAACAATGGGAAGTAGTGAACTAATTCCTGTTTTTGCTTTGGTTGTGCACACAGCTTTTGCTTCACTTAAACGTCTTTATCTCAAGCCATGAGTTCTCTTACTTTTATCTTTCCAATTCTCTCCCTCATCCCACCTGGGGAGAGTAAGCGAACATCTTTGTGGTGCTGAGCTGCCTATCAGGTTAAACCACAACAGTTGCCACTATAGATAGTAGATGGCTTACTTTATATTTCAGATTTTGAGGCAGGAGACTATTCAACTTTCCAAATGTCATTTAAATGTAAAATCATTAAAAACAAACAAACAACAACAACAACAACAAACAATCTATCTTTACAGTGTTTGATAATGCCAGTAACTTTTGGGTTTTATCCTTCAGTCATGTCACACTTTCTTTTGCTATTTGCTGTTGACGTTTTGTCAGTTTTGGCAAATAGGTCTATATTGACCTATATATGCTTCCTAAGTGCTCATGTCCTAAATTCAATGTCAATAAAGGGGATGGAATATTCTTGCTATAAGAATAAAACTTTCATTCACTATCTCATCCGCCAACAAAGGCTAGAGATTGTAGAAGTTCATATCCTCTTTGTTCAGATGCAGTGGCCTGTGAAAGATTATAGCCTCAGTCAATGCAGATCTGTTCCAAGCATTATGTCTTAATTGCAGATGAAATAGATTGAAAATCATATAAAAATTTATGTATCACGCCAGGATGCAATAAGTCTCCTTACTCATTCTATAGATAACCTCCAATTAGAAAACATCTAATATCATGTTCTCATCCTATGTATTCATGCTGAAATCAGTAGATCTTTGAAGATGATTTAATAATAATGTGTCCAAAACTATTGTACATAGGACAATTCATTAAATAGCTCAAGCAGGAAAAAATATGTATATGTGCATATATGTATATAAAATATATGTCATAATTTAGAAACCAAGTTCTTCAAAACTAATACCAATTATTATTTCACAGTCATTTTTCTTTGCATGTAATATTAGTGAATAATTTTGAAGAAAATAATAAATTCCCAGTACTAGACTTCCCTTCTACCTGTTTGCCAGTAATGCAAATACCTTTCTTACCTTCTGCTAAGTCAAACAAACTTGAATAAAAGCACTTCAGGCGAGGTGACTATTAATTAAATAATTTTGTTTCTACCTTGCAATGAGTGCATTTACCAAATGCAAATGTGTATAAGCACACATTAAACCACTGGTTATAGTTGCAGCCTGCATGATTAAATGTTAACAATATTTATTTAGTTATACTTAAGTTCTATTTACTAAGCTCTTCAAAACATAAAATATTCATTGCAGAAAGCAGCTCTCACTTTAAATGAGACTTGTGTCAATTAGGCACATATCTCTCACAGACTCAGTGCGTACTTGTTTTCAGCTGTGCAAATTTTATATTGCACAGTTTTAACTGTGCAATATAAATTCTTTTGGCTAATGAAAATCTATTTATTTAAAAAAACAGAGAGGAATAAATGGAATTCAGAAAGTAAATAAAACAGTGTACTGTAGAATCAAACCTAGTGTTGGCTAACATCTTTCCGTGGTAGTGGACAGTATGTATATTATTGCATCACTTCTTTTTACTTCTTTTCAACCTTGACCTGTTAGCCACCTTCAGGAAATGAGAAGATTCACTTTTTGTTGTTGTTGTTGTTGTTTTCTTTCTTTCCTTTTTTGTTGTTGTTATTTGGTTGGTTGGTTTTTTTTTTTTTTGTATGTGTTTTTTTGTTTGTTTGTTTGTTTACTTTTTCCTTTCTGCCTTCTCTGTTGATGTCATTAATGCTGTTTTCAAGGGTTCAGTACTTTATAGACTCAATGGGATGTTAAATAATAGCATAATAACAAAGGATCATGTTAATAATAATTAAAGAAAAAAAAATAAAAAAAGACTAGGTTATGTCACAACATAAATAGATCATGAACCAGTAGGTGTTCCTAGATCATGTGTAATCTTTCCTAGATCCTATGTAAATTGGCACAGGATCTAAATATCTAAAAATGCTGGAAATTAATATTTAAAAAAGAGGTGGTGATGAGGTTTTAAAAATAGTTTCATCATTATGAAACTATTCTGTACAGTTTCCTCTAAATTTTAGAATGACAATGATCTGTAGAATTTATCAAGAGAATTCTCATCCAATATTTCTTTAAATATCATGGGTCCATGCTAAAAGATACTTAGTGAATATCTGTCATAGGAAATTATAATTAATATTATCTACAATAAATTGTGCATAGTGCCTATCTCTTATATCAATGTTGTAGTTCTTTAACTAGACATCTTTAGTTCTTTACCTTTCAGTTCTTTAACTAGACATCTGTATTTAACTAGACATCCTTTCCTTTTAACTTTTAATAAAGAAAGTAAAAAAAAAAAAAAAAAAAAAAAAAAAAGGAGGTATTTTTATTCTTGAAGGTGTAAAATAAAGTAATAATATATCTTATATTTATTTTCATAAAGTATCAAAAGCTATTATCAGTACAGAATACCATGTAGATAAAATATATCATTTATTTTGTGTGTGTGTAAGATTCAGCTCCCTGCTCAGTCCTAGCCACTAGATTACATAGTCAACCTATGTTTCAGTCTCCTCTGTCTAATGCAATGTCTATAAAATAGTTAAGCCTGAATTTTTCTCTAGAAAGTTTGAGATCATATCTTTATGATTAAAATAGTCATCTGGAATATAAAGAATTAAATTCATACGAACAATTCATTTAGGCTGTGATAAATCTTTGACACTGAAAGCAAGACTCATCATTAATTGACAATTCTAGGATGTCTTTTCCTCATTGCAAATTCTGCTTGTATCAGATAAAGCTACTGCATTTTTTTTTAATTATTATTATTATTATTTTTTCCCTGCAGTTCCTCTGAAACTCAGATTGCCTTAATGCTTCATGTATTTTAAATCTGGTGATCATAAGCAGTTGTGCTAAACACATCCTTAGGGGTTTTAGTAGATGTGAGCCTCCAAAGTTAAGTTGGAAGATATGCCCAAAGGAATATGGAAGCATATTCTTCTGGTTTAACTTGACAGAAGGTTGCTCATTATCAAGGTTGCTCATTTCTTGCTCATTATCAAGAAAAATGTATAGCATTTAAAGGAGCATGCCTTTTAAAAAGACAGGCTATTGCAAATTATCCTTGAACCTCAGTTTACAATGTGAAGTCATGCTGTGCTCTAGACGAGACTTTAGCATATATAGGTATTGTTAGTGAGTTTAAAGTCTACAGACACACGCAAAAGGTTCTCTCAGTTGACCCCCAGACTACATTCTTTCTGGGAGCTCTACAAGCTCTACATTTGGTCTGGTCCTTCTGGGAACAACTCTTCTAGGTGTCTCACTCCAAGAGACACATACACACTCTTGGCTTCCAGGACAGATTGCCTACTTGCCAGCTTGCCTGAATAATGATCACACACTTATTTATTTGCTCTAGCAAACATTTGCTCTAGCTGCTAGCACTCTAGACACACAACAGGCACACAGATCCCTTTGACCTATTCCAGTTGCTATAGTCAAACTTCCCTACATGCACAAGTGCTCAGAAGAGAGGGTCCCTCAACCAGGAAAATAGTTTAATAAGAAGAAAGGAAAGACTGTACTGACCAGGCATGGCCATACAAATATATTGACCAGAAAACTATTTAGAGGTAGCCAGTTCATTTTTTTTCCATTATCCCTCTGTTGTCCCATGCTTTTTCCTCTTCTATCTATTTTGATCCTTCCCTTTTCCCACTCTAGGTTCCTTCCCTAAGTACCCCGTAATAAGTTTCATGCAAACCCAGAGTTATAGGATCATAATGAGCTGCATTTCCCAGGGCAGCAGCCCCCAGTCTGCAAGGTGCACTGGACTCACAGTGTTGGATTTCACCAATGCCACAAAGCTGATGGTCTCCTGCATCACTTGGTGGGCCAGGAAGGGGCTCATGTCCCTGTCTACGACACTGCGTTCCACCCATTGCCCTCTGTCTCTGCACTCCTCAATGTGTGTATCTGTATGGAGATCTGTCTGTCTTTCATGTCTGATCACTCTCCTGTGATAGCGTTGGGAGTATTCAGGTTCCACCACCTGCTTACCTCCTTTCTGTGTCTGGAGATGAGCATTTTATAACATAACTTAACAGCGGTATTAACCCTTCATTTTCTGGCCACATTTTTAATTTATAGTATGACTACTAAAATTATAGGATGATTATGTTGAAATTAAAAACACATTGGGAACATCTAGAAGCCAACAGTCTTGAAGATCTGCTGGAACTTTCTCCCACCAAACTGACTGGAAATCATCCTAAAATACTGTGTGTGTACTACAGAGACTACAGTGTATTTGTACTCACATTGTTGTGTACTCGCAAACAACATACTTTCAGTGTTCTTTGTTTTAACCATTTCAATTAGAATAATATGTATATGTCTCTCTGTCCCATTTTCTCTTTCTTAACATATCTGAAAGATATTTCTGTATATAATATAGAAAATAATGATGTACATAAATCTAAAAATCTTCTTATCAGAGGACAATAATAACAATTCATTGAGCCCCACATGGTTCCAATTTCAAAATATTTAAGACAATAGAACTCAAAATGCAACTTATGTGAGCCCAAAATTATTTATTAATTTATTATTTTATTTATTAAATCTCTTCCATAATTTCTTGCACTATCCTATAAACACAAACAAAAACACAAGCAAAGTAATGTGGTGTTTGGCTAGGCTTCCCATAATAATGCATTTTTATGGTTTGCTTTATGGACACAATGATTTATTTATGAATGTATTCAATAATTGAATGAAATTAATAGTTTATTGATCATGGTTTGGGTTTAACCCAGAATCCAATTAAGCACCACATAGCTGTTCGCTAACTCCCCCCAAGTGGGATGGGGGACAGAATAGGAAAAAAAAAAAAAAAAAGATAAAACTTGTGGGTTGACATAAAGGCAGTTGCAGTTTAATAGGACAGAAAAATAAAACAAACAACAATAACAATAATAGTGAAATATACAAAGCAAGTGATAAACAATACAATTGCTCACCACCTGCTGACCAATGTTCAGATAGTCCCCGAGAAGCCCACACACCCTTGGCCAACTCCCTCCAGTTTTTGTTGTTCTGCATGGCATCTTATTAATATATGCAATACCTCTCTGGTGAATTTGTGTCAGCTGTCTTGGCCGTGTCCCCTCCCAGCTTTTGGTGCACACTCAGCCTCCTCACTGACAGGGCAGCATAAGAAGCAGAAAAGTTCTTGACTCAGCAATAACACTGCTCAGCAATAACTAAAAACATCAGTGTGTTATCACCACTATTAATTAAAAATTCTAGATATGCCATTGGGTGAGCCTCTACTAAGAAAATTAATTATATCCCAGTCGAAACTAAAACATCAATATGTTATCAGAATTACTTTTCTCCTAAATCCAGACAACATAACATACCAGTCATTGTGAAGAAAATTATCTCAGCTGAAACCAGGACAATATCTACCCCTTATACCATACCACTTACATCATGCGCAGGTCCCGAACTTTCTAATATATCCCAATTAATCACCACCTTTCCTGTCTTTTGATGTACACATGGAGATATCCTTCCTCTAGTCTATGAGACATCCCTCTAAAACATCCACTGATTTTGTTTAGTCTATGGCTTTGGGTTCCATCTGTCATAAGAGTCCTTCAGGGCAGAAGAATCATAGAATCATAGAAGAGATGGTGTGTGGTGTTGCATTGTTGCATACTGAGACCAGCTCTGGTTCCATAACTACTGCACTTCTTTGGTTTTATCACCATTGCAAATTGCATGGTTCCATCAACATTTATCTTTCATTAATCTGTAAGAATGTTACTGAAATACCATTGGTATGGCATACAGAAACCATAGTCATGGTGACATACAGTGTTATATAACAATATTTTACAATTCAAAACATTAGCTATTCTCACCCAACATCAAATCCCCTTGGGATACACATTGGACTTCCCCATCCTTCTACATTACCCACTAAGTGCACCCAGGTCCTTGAGCAAAAGCAATCATATGGGTGGTTTTGCTTTTGCCCAAAACAGGAATAACCCAGACTGTCTTCCCCAGTATGTTGGTTTTGTTATTGTTGTTATTTTTTATTAACAGGGAGTTGATCCCCTTTAACAGTACATAAAAGTTTTTATTGGGTAGGATGAGCTTGATTGGCAGAACTTCTAGTATTGATTAGTTAGGTGGCTTTTGCTAAATGTGTATCCCAGTGTTTGAATGTCCCAACATCCATCACTTTCAGTGGAGTCTTTATCAGGCCATTGTATTGTTCTGGAGGTTGGTGCATGATAGGGGATGTGACATGCTCACTCAATGCCATGCTCTTTGGCCTAGTTACCTATGAGGGTGTTTCAGAAATGAGCACTGTTGCCTGACTTAGTTCTTTCTGGGGTACCATGTCACCATCAGACTTGCTTTTCAAGGCCCAAGGAGATAGCGTTCTGTGTAGTAGAATGGGGCACAGGATGTTTCCATCCATCTTGTCTTTGCTTCCACATTTGTAAGCACATGGTATTTGACATGGTGGGTTTATGGGAGTGTGATGTAATCAATCCACCAGGGCTCTCCATTTTTGTAGTTCAGCCATCGTCCTCCATACCAGAAAGTCTTTAAACCCTTGGCTTGCTTGATTGTAGCACTTTTCACATTCATGGATAATTCGTGCAATAGTATCCATGATCAAGTTCTCCTCTCAATCACAAGCCTATCTGTATGTCTATATATGTATGTCACCTCTTCCTTAGCGGCCTGAGGTGTCATTGTCTGAGCTATAAATAACTCATCCTTATGTTGTATGTCCAGACCCACCTGGGCCACTTCAGTCTTAGTAGCCTGATCCACCTGCTGGTTGTTTTGATGTTCTTCAGTGGCCTGACTCTACATGAGAATATATGTGGCATAGTTTCACAACCAGGTTTTCTACCCAGGCAGCAATACCTTGCCACAGTGCAGCAACTGAGTTAGATTTGCGTCTGTGATGCCAGTTGCTCTATTCCCACTCAATGTGCTCAATGGATAAAAGAACCTGAAAGGATTTCAGAAGTTGAGCTGAAATGAAAGAATAGGGCTGAATGAAGTTAAAAGATGAGACTGGCTGTAGATACTGGCTGTACATGTATATGTAGGTACTGGCTGTACATGACTATAGTCTAACAAGCAGAATATTCAGGAAAATGAAAGGAAAAATGAAAAAAAAAATAATATTGCACTTAATCAAATTTAGCATCTGAAAAATAAAATTTGCTCTTTTTTGTTTGTTTGTTTATATTAGAGAAGTTCCTTCTCCCCAAACAATGATGAAATTTATATCATTAAGAAATGAAATGTACCATACTCTGTTGCAGTGACTTCTGAACACTGAGAGGATGTTGAAGCCATAGACATGCTGAACATTCCTGCATTTCTCCAGCCCTCAATTACTGTTCACTCATCTTAACATCTTTTATCACTGGGAAGAAGTTTATGTTCTTAGATATATTGCTTTGTTAGACTGAAGTGTTCACATTGGGATCATTATTACTTTTAAACCGCTCCAGTATTACAACTCTTCAGGATCTCCAAAGATAATTTTTAGCACAAA
Source organism: Oxyura jamaicensis (assembly GCF_011077185.1). Lineage (NCBI taxonomy): Eukaryota > Metazoa > Chordata > Aves > Anseriformes > Anatidae > Oxyura > Oxyura jamaicensis. Next base: position 141,465,168 of record NC_048894.1, read on the forward strand.
CACCTTAGATTAGAAATAGAGATTTATTGTTTTTATTTTAGCTTGGGTGATTGCTGTGTCTTTATTGCAATCTGGGATTATTTTTTTGTTCTGTTCACATGGCATATTTTATTTGCTGTTGGTTATTTCATTTCTTTAAATCTTGCACAAGTTCTGTTAGTAATTCAGCAATGGTGCTGAAAGAGACAGAGATGCAAAGATAGAGATGCAAAGCATTTCTTGCATTACAGTGACCAAGTCAGTATATGCTATGTGCAATGCATTCAAGCTAACATTTCTAAAGATAATTATAAGGATAATAATACCTTTTTCTACTGTTAATGAAGTATTCTAAATGTTAGAATGGTAATGTACTGCAGCGTAATTATACTTAAAAGGCTTGATATGTTTCTTGAGTAATGTTTCTTGATATGTTTCTTGAGTAATAAGGCTAACTTTTAACTATTTTATTCATTCATTTATGCATTATGAAAATTCATAATGCATTTCCAATGCAAAATCATGTTCCCACAAAAAGAAAACCCATAGGCAATTCTTTAAAAAGCAGCAACCACAGATTTTAGTGTACAAGTGGACTTAGTGACTTAAATAAAAAAAATATATATATATATATATATATAAAAAAAAAAAAAAAAAGGTAACAGAACGCTCAAGGTAAGTAAGGAAAAAATAGAATCCCTCTCTGAAGTGTGACGAAAGAGAGTGGAAATGCATTGGGAAAACCTGCTAGTGTAATAAAGAGCACTTCCTCCTGATATTAGGGGCAAATTTCAAAAGCATGTATACAGATTTAATGACAGCTTATTCTCAGAGACTGAAGTTGATACTGTAGAGGAGCAAATAGCTTAACTTAGGTACTAGTGGATAGGTGCTCAGAAATCCTTAAGAATGATGGACAGCCTTGCAGATGTGTAGTGCATTATTTGCCTATTATCACAGGCTGACAAGCCTGAAACTGTAGTCCTTAATTTGCCTACCAAAGAGAGATTTTGCATTGCACAGGTAATATTCACTTGCTGATATTTCTTCTGAATCTCCTGGCAAGGTCCAGTTTGTCATAGATCTCTTTATGGTATAAGCCTCAATACTGGGGATGAGATTGTAATTCTCAGAATGACTTGATATAAAACTAAAAATCATCTTTAAAAATCACATTCCCTTATTTTTACTGTTTACATATCCCATATATCTTGCGTAAATTAGACATGAAATTATATGATGATGATGATGATTATTATTATTATTCAGACACCAGTGCAATGACAAAGAGATTTGTAATCCTCAAGAAAAAAATGATGTATCAAATTGAAATGTATTAACTGAACTCATTAAATGCTTTCCATTCATTCAACTTTGCTATTTTCATGAATGCTGTACTGAAACACAATGAACATGCATATATACATAAAAGATAATCAGTGTAATTAATTTACTTTCCTCTTTTTTTTTTTTTTTTTTTTTTTTTTTTTTTTTTAATAAATCCCGTGTTTTGTAAATCAAATGAAAATTGCAGAATACCAGGTGCAGCCTCTCCTGAAAAGTATCTTACCAAGTCATCCTGGAATGGTGTCTCAGATAAAGGTCAAGTACAGAAGGAAGCAGTGAGTATGCAGTATGGAAGCAATCAACCCTTACATTCATTTAAAAGCAGGACACCTTTAAAGAACCATTAACAGTTTGTAACAAAATCAACAGATCTGATTCTCTTTTTGCTGGCACAAATATTAATTGGGAGTTACTCCAAGTTAATAAACGAAGTTTTATTGCCAAAATTGTCAATGTATGATGAGACTAGAGGACAAAATTGTCAACTGGTTTCTGTTTGCATCATGCTCAAGTTAATATGTATTCACTGGTCTAATTAATCTATTCCCTTTTTGTTTATTTACACCCTAATATAACGCAGTTTCTGAAAGCAGGAAGTTCACTTAACATCTGATTATTTTTAAATACTTAAACTTGTTGGAAAATAAATGTATTTATGAAAGGAATTTTAGATTAAAAATATATCGATTTTTTCCATGATTTTGATATGTTCTAATTCTGCTTTATTTTATGTAGTGTACTTATAAAAATTTACCCAATTTACTTCCAGTTATTGAATGTAAACAGAAGTCTCACAAAACACTTCCAAATATGTTCTTTTTCCTCTGTTCTATTTGTGTGGCTGTTGTTTTTCCCTTGGCATGATCAGATTTGTATAAACAAAGGTGCAAGGGTCAGGCCCCCAGAGAGTGAGAAGCAGTAATACCTTAATGACACACATCTCATGTGTCTCTGTAGGGCAGAGATGTATATGGCCAGGTGTGATGCTCAATCATTCAAAACCAGAATCACAGAAATGCCCAGGCGGCTTTTGAAAATCTCCAGGGAGGGAAACTCCACAACCTCTCTGGGCAACCTGTACCAGTGCGCTAACACCTGCACAATTGTTTCGTGATGTTTAGAGGGCACCTCTTATGTTCCAGTTTATGCCCATTGCCTCTTGTCCAGGCACTGGGCACACTGAAAAGAGCCTAGATCCATCTTTTTTGTACCCTCCATTCAGGTTTTTATACACATCGATAAGATCCTCCCTGAGCCTCCTCTTACCCGGGCTGAACAGGCCCAGTTCTATCAGCCTCTTCTCATACGAGAAGTTCTCCAGACCCTTAATCATCTGTGGCCCTTTGTTGGACTCTCTCCAGTATGTTAGGCTTCCTGTTGTACTGGGGATCTCAGAACTGGACACAGTACTTCAGGTGCACCCTCACGAATGCTGAATAGACAGTTACATCTCTTGTCCTGCTGGAACCCTTAGGTTCTCTGCTCATTACTGGCCTCCGGTTAGACTTTTGCACCACTGACCATTATCGCCTACAATGTTCTGGGACTAAACTATTCTCCGTACACAGCTCCATTGCTGCAGATAATAGTTTTCATAGACAAAGAAATGCTAACTACTATTAAAATGGTTGTTTTATTTGTTCATTACTAAACAAAAATCAAAATTTGACAAACCTTTTTTTTTTTTTTGCAGAGGTTTTGTTCTTGGTTCACAGTGAAAGTTCTCATGTAAACCTAAACCTGAAAAGCAAAACTATTCACAAAACTTGGGGGTGGTGTGGGGGGCACTGAGACCTGCAGCTGGATGGAAGTGATGAATTACAGACAATGAAAAAAATAGTTTTATAATAAACATACACTCAAACATCACTGGCAAAATGTATCCACATCTATGTAATGCCAGGGAATAGTTTACTTTTTACTTTTTTTCACTTTTTGTGTCTACCTGTTCATTAAAAGCATCTGGTGCAAAAGGAAAAATATAGTCAAATTTGGTAAATAAATAAGCATCAAAAATATCACTTTTTAATCTTTTTAATTATCTTATTTTGCTTATTGCTTGATAAACCAAATATGTTGTTGACCTACAGTCACCCTTTTTACAGAAGTTGTCATCTGAAGAAAAGAGATGAGCTTCATACTAACTAACTTTGGAAGTCAAAGAATTGCATCTAGGAAATGAGCATAGACATACTACTAATTTTCTCTCTCATAAAGAGAAATTGTCACCTCCAGGTATTGAAGGTGATGGAAGGAAGAGATTAAAGTTTTAATTTGTACATCTCACTTAGAAGTCCAAAACAAGCATTATCAATTCCCTTCTCAGTATTATTAACTGCCATGCAGTCTCTACATGTTTTGACATGATGCAAAACCATGCTAGAGCATATTTCATTATATTCCATGCAAAAGCAATTATGTCTAGGCCAGTGTGCTAGATACACTGATATAAGACATGAAACAGTATTAAAAATAGTGTTGTATTTTGTTTTGTAGTTCTGTAACACATTAATTTTGTATATGCTCAGTTGCTAGAGAAATGACTAATGATAAATGTGAAATAATTGCTCTTTTCAAACATAAACCTGCAGTGAGTATAACCTTTATGCAATCATCTTATTTCTAAGCCTAAGCATTTTGAAGTACCAGATGTATTTATTTATTTTATTTTTAAATAAAGCATAGTATTAGGATTTCAATGACTTTTTATTCTTGTAAATAATTTACTAAATAATTTTCTTCTTAATTAAGTACTGACTAAATATCTGTTGTTATAGACTGTGTGGTATTCCCAAGTCTGGAGTAGATTATTGAATAGGCAGTGAATGCATATTCTCTTACATCAGGAAAGTTCTTATAACCAAATTCTTTACTGCAAAAGCAGAAGTTCTTATGGATTATCTTTTTAATCTCTTGGACCTGATGGAAAGTTTTGCAAGCTATAAATATTCTTTGACATGACAAAATAAGCATTAAAATTAAGCATATCTGAATTTCTCTGTGGGAGTGATGCTGTGGGAATTATCTTGAACTATCCTTTGTACTAGTGGCCTACTACATTGACCTAGAATGCTACAGACCTCGCTGAGACTCTGGGAAATGCAGCATTTCAGCTGCATTGAGCTCATTACAGAACTGTAGGTTAGAAACCCCTGTTGCTTTCTAAAAACTCACATTGCCCTCAGAGGGACATGAGTTTATTTTTATTTTTTTTTATTTTTTATTTCAAAATACAGGCTATACAAGGGAAAATAAGCAAGAAATCAGAGACTCTAATACTTAATCTAAAGATATGCATTATCAACAAAAATGTTTCAAAACAATTCCTGTATTTTAAGCAACCTCTACTGAAATTTGTTTCATACCATTTGTGCTCTAATATTATTTGGTATGGTTTATCATCATTATTTTTTTTATAGAGAAAGATGACATATGCTCAATATTACCAAGATTTTTGTCTTTTTATTTAATTTTTTAAGTAAGCATGGTCATAGATCAGTTTATAATTTTCTTTTTTTGCTCCCAATGCTTTACAAAATCTGAATTCCAAGAACCTTGCTTCCACATAAAAGGCATTTTTAATATTAATGCAATTCAATGAAAATTTATTTTAAAGGTTAAATATTACTGCTTACTGAGCTCTTGGTAGGATTCAAGTAGTGGAACAAAATCGCACAGAATAAATTTAAAGAAAGATAAACTCTTATTTGATGTGAATAACATTTTTCAGTGTAATGCCATTAGAACTATGGAAGCAGAACCAAAACTCTTAAGGCTGGAGACATACACTAAGGTAAATTGGACAAATATTGTTCTTGTTCACTTGGCTTGCCATGGTAGTAACTAAATTACTATTTGATAGGAACATCATCTTTTATTTATTTATTTTTTATTATTATTATTATTATTAAATAACATTTTAGCTCCTGTAGTATAGCTACCTGTTCATACAAAGATCTAGAATCACAGAATCACAGAATCACAGAATAGTCTAGGTTGGAATAGACCTCCAAGATCACCGAGTCCAACCTCTGACCTAACGCTAACAAATCTTCCACTAAACCATATCCCTAAGCTCTACATCTAAACGTCCTTTAAAGACCTCCAGGGATGGTGACTCCACCACTTCCCTGGGCAGCCTATTCCAGTGACTAACATCCCACTCAGTAAAGAAGTTCTTCCTAATATCCAAACTAAACCTCCCCTGGCGCAACTTTAGCCCATTCCCCCTCGTCCTGTCACCAGGCACGTGGGAAAATAGACCAACCCCCACCTCACTACAGCCTCCCTTCAGGTACCTGTAGAGTGCAATAAGGTCGCCCCTGAGCCTCCTCTTCTCCAGGCTAAACAGCCCCAGCTCCCTCAGCTGCTCCTCGTAAGACTTGTTCTCCAGACCCCTCACCAGCTTCGTAGACCTTCTCTGGACTCGCTCGAGCACCTCCATGTCCTTCTTGTAGCGAGGGGCCCAAAACTGAACACAGTACTTGAGGTGCAGACTCACCAGAGCTGAGTACAGGGGCACAATCACCTGGACCTGCTGGCCACACTGTTTCTTAGGCAATCCAGGATGCTGCTGGCCTTCTTGGCCGCCTGAGCACACTGCTGGTTCATATTCAACTGACTGTCAACCAATACTCCCAGGTCCTTCTCTGACAGGCAGCTTTCTAACCACTCATCTCCCAGCCTGTAGCTCTGCTTGGGGTTGTTGTGCCCCAGGTGCAGGGCCCGGCATTTGGCCTTGTTGAACCTCATACTGTTGGCCTTAGCCCATTGATCCAGCCTATCCAGATCTGCCTGCAGAGCTTTCCTACCCTCGAGCAGATCGACACACACCCCTAACTTGGTGTCATCTGCAAACTTGCTGAGGGTGCACTCGATCCCTTCATCCAGATCATCAATGAAGATGTTAAAGAGGACTGGTCCCAGTACCGAGCCCTGGGGGACTCCACTAGTGACTGGCCTCCAACTGGATTTGACTCCATTCACCACAACTCTCTGGGCCCGGCCATCCAGCCAGCTCTTAACCCAACGAAGTGTACCCCAGTCCAAGCCATGAGCAGCCAGTTTCCTGAGGAGAATGCTGTGGGGGACGGTGTCAAATGCCTTACTGAAGTCAAGGTAGACCACGTCCACAGCCTTTCCCTCATCCACTAAGCGTGTCACTTTGTCATAGAAGGAGATCAGGTTCGTCAAGCAGGACCTGCCCTTCATAAACCCATGCTGACTAGGCCTGATCGCCTGCTTGCCCTGCAACTGTCGCATGATGACGCTCAAGATAATCTGCTCCAAGAGCTTCCCTGGCACTGAGGTCAAACTAACAGGCCTATAGTTCCCCGGGTCTACCCTCTGGCCCTTCTTGTAGATGGGCATCACGTTTGCTAGCCGCCAGTCAAGTGGACCTCCCCCGATAGCCAGGACTGCCAATAAGTGATGGAAAGTGGCTTGGCCAGTTCTTCCGCCAGTTCTATCAGTACCCTCGGGTGGATCCCATCCAGCCCCATCGACTTGCGTACATCCAAATGCTGTAGCAGGTCACCAACCATTTCCTCGTGGATTGTGGGGGGCCACAATGCTCGCCATCCCCTTCCACCAGCTCAGGGTACTGGGCGTCCAGAGAACAACTGGTTTTGCTGCTATAGACTGAGGCAAAGAAGGCATTAAGCACCTCAGCTTTTTCCTCATCTCTGGTTACTAAGTTTCCCCCCACATCCAGTAAAGGGTGGAGATTTTCCTTAGTCTTCCTTTTTGTACTGATGTATTTATAAAAATATATATATATTTTGTCTTTAATAGCAGTAGCCAGATTGAGCTCCAGATGAGCTTTGGCCTTTCTGATTTTGTCCCTGCACTGCCTCGCAGCATCCTTGTAGTCCCCCTGAGTGGCCCGCCCTCTTTTCCAAAGATTATAAACCCTCTTTTTTTCTCCTAAGCTCGAGCCACAGCTCTCTGTTCAGCGAGACCGGTCTTCTTCCACGCCAGCTTGTCTTTGGGCACGTGGGGACAGACCGCTCCTGAGGCATTAAGATTTCTTTCTTGAAGAGCGCCCAGCCCTCCTGGGCTCCTCTGTCCTTCAGAACCACCTCCCAAGATACTCTACCAACCAGTGTCTTGAACAGCTCAAAGTCAGCCCTCCGGAAGTCCAAGACAGCGGTTTTACTGATCCCCTTCCTGACTTCGCCAAGTATCGAGAACTCTACCATTTTGTGGTCACTCTGCCCGAGACAGCCCCTGACCACCACATCTCCCACCAGTCCTTCTCTGTTAGTGAACAGAAGGTGTAGCAGGGCACCTCCCCTCGTAGGCTCGCCAACCAGCTGCGTCAGGAAGCTATCTTCCATGCCCTCCAGAAACCTCCTGGACTGCTTTCTCTGGGCTGTGTTGTGCTTCCAGGATATGTCTGGGAAGTTAAAGTCCCCCACAAGAACAAGCACTGATGATTTTGCAACTTCTACCAGCTGTCTGTAGAACTCCTCATACGTCTCCTCATCCTGGTTTGGCGGTCTATAACAGACTCCCATCAGGATGCTTGCCTTGTTGGCCTTTCCGCTGATCCTAACCCATAGCGACTCCACCTTGTCATTCCCAGCCTCAAGGCTGACGACATCAAAATGCTCTCTAATATAGAGAGCCACTCCACCACCCCTTCTGTGCTGCCTGTCCCTTCTGAAGAGCCTATAGCCAGACATTGCAGCACTCCAGTCATGAGAGTGGTCCCACCATGTTTCCGTTATGGCAACCAAGTCATAGCCTGTGTGCTGCACAGTGGCTTCCAGCTCCTCCTGCTTGTTGCCCAGTCCGCATGATTTGTGTAGATGCACTTCAGTTGAGCCTTTGCCTTCTCCCCCAGCCTTGCCATTTTTTCCCCCCGGCACACCTCCAACAAGCTTTGTTTCATCCCCATCCCCCTTCTTACCTAGTTTAAAGCCCTCTCAATGAGCCCTGCCAGCTCCTGGGCTAGCATCTGTTTTCCCCTTGGAGACAGTTGGGACCCGTCTGCAGCCATCAGGCCAGGTGCTGAGTAAAGCACCCCGTGGTCAAAGAACCCAAAACTTCTGTGTTGGCACCAGCCTCTGAGCCACGTGTTTATCAGGTGGGCTTTTCGTGTCCTCTCTGAACCATTCCCTGCCACTATAGGAATGGACGAAAACACCACCTGTACTCCTGCTCCGTCCACTAACAGTCCCAGCCCCCTGAAGTCCCGTTTTATAGCCTTCAGGCTTCTCTCATCAGTGGTATCACTGCCAGCCTGGACTATCAGTAGCAGGTAGTAATCGGAGGGGCGAACCAGGTTGGGAAGCTTTCTGGCAACGTCCCTGACCCTGGCCCCAGGGAGGCAGCAGACTTCCCTACGGGTAGGGTCAGGCTGACAAATAGGGCCCTCTGTTCCCCTGAGAAGGGAGTCGCTCACAACGATCACCCTTCTTTCTTGGTGGAAGCAGTCTTGAGGTGTGGAACAGACTTCCTCGCCCTAGGCTTCCTGGGTAAACTTTCTACCACATCCTCTTCCACCTCTCTCTCAAGCTCCAGGGCCTCAAATCTGTTGCATAAGGGCACCTTCGAGGGTGGAGCAGTTAGGGGGAGGTGTTTCCTGCATTGTCGAGCAGGAACCTGTCTCCAATCCTCCTCCACTCCTGGATCCCCTCCCTCTGCCCGATAGGGACAAGGCAGGGTTCCACCCCCATTTGGGGAAAAGGTACAGGTACATACTCTTAGCTGCAAGTATGTGTTAAATGTTTATCTTGCCAAGCTAATTACCCTTCTTTTGTTTTCTTAATTAACTTGAATTTGGGCGCATATTACTATAGTGGTAATATTTGGGTGAGACCATGCTACTTAAATTGTGCTAATTAATGTTACTTTGTCCATGGAATGCTAACAATCAGATATCAAACATAACATTTTAAAACTTGCTTGAAGGTAATAATACATACAAACAATAATAGCCATCCCAGGTCAGAATAAAGATCTGCCATGGCAGTTCTTACCCTTCTGGTGTGGTATGTTCCTTCCAAAACATCTTCTCAGTAAAGACCTCATTCATCGGAGTAAAGACCAAAGCATTCCTCTCTGCTAAGTTTTAGGATCAAGAGCTTTATGGCTATATGTTACCAAAGAAAGAAAAGAACACACATCTCTTGGAAGATGGAAATAAATTCTACAGCTTCCTAAACAAATGCAGACAGAATAAAAATTGATTTGTCTATTGCAGCATTTTGCAATCACTTCTGAAGGCGTACAGTCCCCATCAAAAAAGAGCTTCCAGTTCATTGTCTTTGAATTAGGTGTTTATTTTTTGGTCTTTGCCGTACTTTAAGTGGACATTACTGACCTTAGAGTAGGAAGTCCTTTTTCAGTTACATAACGTATGTCTCACTTTTTTAAGGGATTATACAGATAAATCATATAAAATAGTAAAAGTGACAGAAATATATGAAGTTATGAATTATATAGAGCTTCCTCTCTCAGTAATAAGTGATGCAAAGGAATCAATTCTTAAGAAATGACAGAAAATTACTGTTGTCAGACTAAATGCTTTTTAAGCATGCCCTTTTTAATATATATATATACATATATATATATTGAATAGTTATGCTGTCATAACACCTGGGCTGATTGTAAGTACATAAATTCTCCCTGGTTTTGATTGATATAATTCTATTCTCATACAAATTATCTGTCAAGAATGTTAGGACATTTTTTGATTTTAGGACTCAAAGAAAACATGTCCAACTTCAAGTTAATATGAGAACATTTTCCCTGAAACATTTGCAAAAACTGTTGTGAATTATGCACAGCTCTAACAGTAGGAAGTAAAGGTTCAGCACAACCATTTTCAGTTTAAGTGCAATGCTCTTTACCTTAATACAGTACAATGTGAAACAAAGTACTTGGTCCAATTAAGAAGAATAACAGCTATGTTAACTGATGTAAAATTCAGGCTAAGAGAAAAACAAGTTATTTTGGTCAAGCAAGTGATTAACAGCCTTCTGCAAAACTCACACAGTATAATTTGGGGATGGGGAAATGTTTTATATTTTAGATAAATATTCACCAAGGCAGTTGTTAATCACTCCTGTAACTGTTTTGTCTTTGTTTGCTTTTAGAGCAGGCAATCATTCAGAAAGCCATGTTTTGCTTAAGTCTACATTTTCACACAGAATGTTTTGGGTTGGAAGGGATCTCAAAGATGATATTGTACCAACTCCCCTGCCATGGCCAGAGACACTTTCCACTAGACCAGCTTGCTCAAAGACCCATCCAGCCTGGCCTAAAACACTTTCAGGGACTGGGCATCCACAGATTCTCTGGGCAACCTGTGCCAGTGCCTCACCACCCTCTGAATAAAGAATTTCTTCCTAACATCTAATCTCAATTTACACTTGTTTCTTTTAAAGCCATTACTTCTTGTCTCAAAACCCAGCTGGAAATCATCACTAACAACAAAATGAGGAGAATCTTCATCCTTTATTGGATTTGAGGGGAAATGCAGTGAATAATGTTGAGGATGAGACTGAGGTACTTAGTTCCTTTTTTCCCCTCTATCTTTATTAGTAAGGTCAATAGTTCTCAGAATATTCAGCCCCTGAGCTAGCAGTTAGTGGCAGGGAACAAGATGAAGCCGCTATAACCCAATGGGAAACTGTCCCATTACATGATTTGCCCATTCACAAGTCTATGGGTCTGGATGTGATTCATCCAAGGGTACAGAAGGATCTGACAGAACTGCTCTCCAAGACACATTCAATCATTTACCAGCAGTTCTGGTAATAGTGGAGGTCCCACATGAACAGAGCTTGGTGAAAGTGACTCCAGTCTACAAGAAGGGCAGGAAGGAGGATCTGGGGAATTAAAGGTCTGTCAGTCTGACCTCAGTACCAGGGAAGGTTATGGAGCAGATCATCTTGAATGTCATCACACAATATGGGACAATCAACTAATCAAATGCAGCCAGCTTGGGTTTATGAAAGGCAAGTCCTGCCTGATTAACCCGATCTCTTTCTATGACAAGATGACCCACACAATAGATGAAGGAAAGACTCTAGATGTTTACCTCAATTTTAGTAAGGTGTTTGACAACATTTCCCACAGTATTTTCCAGGAGAAACTGGATACTCAAATCTTGGACAGGCGTACAGTTCAGGTACAGGTGAAGTTCAGTACAGGTGAAGAACTGGCTGGATGGGCAGGTTCAAATAGTCACAGTGAATGTAGTTTAATCCACTTGGTGACTGGTCACCAGTGGCATTCCCCAGGGCTCAGTCTTGGGGCCAGTTTTGTTTAAATTTTTTATCAGTGATCTGGATGAGAGGACAGAGTGCACCCTCAGTATCCTTGCAGGCAATACCAAGTTAAGCAGGAGTGTTGTGCTCCTTGAGGGTACAAAGAGGTTACAAAAAGATCTAGATAGGCTGGATCAATGGGCTGAGTCCAATCACATGACATTCAACAAAGGTAAGTATCAGGTTCTGCACTTGAGTCGTAACAACCTAGCAATATAGGCTTGTAAAAGAGTGGCTGGAAACCTGCTGAGCAGAAAATGACCTAGGGGTGTTGATCAACAGCTGTCAGAATATGAACCAGCAGTGTCAAATAGCAGTGTCAGCAGAAGGTCAGCAGGACTAGGGAAGTGATTGTCCCTCTGTACTTGACACTGGTAAGACTGCACCTTGAATGCTGTGCCCAGTTTTGGACCCCTCCCAACAAGAAAGATAGTGAGTTGCTCAAGTGTGTGCAGAGAAGAACAACAAAGCTGGCGAAGGGACTAGAAAACAAAATTTATGAATTTTGGCTTAGGCAACTGTTATTTTTTATTATTATTATTTTTATTTTTAGTCTGGAGAAGAGCAGATTCTACAACTACCTGAAAGAAGGTTGAAGTGAGGAGCACGTTTGTCTCTGTTTTCTCAAGTGACAATGGATAGAATGCAAGAAAAAGGCCTTAAGTTGCACCAGGAGAGGTTTATATTGGGTATTAAGAAGAATTTCTTCTTGTAGAGGGTAGCCAAACATTGCAGCAGGCTGCACAGGGAGTGCCCCATCCCTGAGGTATTTAATGGACATGTGGATGTGGCACCAAGGGACAAGGTTTAGTGTTGGTAGCTGGTGCTGGTAGGTCCAGCTGATGGTTGGACTTAGTGATCTTGATCGTCTTTTCCAACCTAAATGATTATATGATTCTAAGTAAAAGAGAGTCAATTGTCCCTTTCAATAGGGGGAACATGGAATAAACAATGTTTAACATTAAACTGTTCTCCAAAGAATCTTTGCTATCTAATTTTAATTTCTGTCACAGTGGGATTCTAAGGACTTATTTGCATGAATGTTTTACACCTGCGTGAAATTTTCAGTCCCACCAGAAATCACAGAAATGTCATGTCAGAAGATACATCTAGAACATGCCTTTACTTACAGCTGTCCCTGTAATGTCTTTGTGATGGGCTTTCTCCCTTCCTCCATCAAACTCAAAATTCTGTATTATTATTTTAGCCTTAACAGTTTAGCCTTTAGCTGGGGAAAACACACAAGTTTGAGTGTAGACTTTCTTCATATGTGAAGCAGAGTAACAAAGCAGACACCTTAGCATAGCTCTGCAACAAAGTTTTGATAGCACTAGGTATTAATGGAAGAAGTAAGTGAAATATTGATATGATTTCCCACTAAAATACCATATGTCTTTCAAAATCAACAACATATAAAGCTGTAAATTTAACAAAACAATAAATGTTCAGAGTTGTTATCCATAAATCCTATATCGATGTTATTTAGTCTTGACATTAATCAAATATGTGACACCTACAAAATAGACAGGAAATCCAAAAGCACAAAGTACATATTAAACTGTTTTCTACCCTTTATATGTCTTTAGTTCATTGTAAAACAACTATAGAACAACTATATATAGAAAACTTTGTAATACAGAAGATGGCAAATGTAAAAAGGAATTTCCAATGCATAAAATAGTTTATCAATGGCTCTTAGATTACAGGATGAAGCTGTCGTTCACTAGTTTCCAGGCTGATGATTGTGTCCCACTAGTCAAAAGAGCCCTCTGGAGCCTTCTTTGCTGTTTCATCTCATGGAGCAAGGACATATCTTTCAATACTGAGACTGGGATTCAATCTGACTGTGATCCTTACAGAATATGACCTCATTTTAAATGAGCAGACCCTAACTGACAAATGTAGGATTGATGAAGATGAAAACAAAGGTGGTGAACAGCATTATGAAAAATAAGTATAACTGGAGCATATGTTTCAAAGTTTTTTTGCACCATCTGTCTCTTCTCATTTGAATTCACCCTTTGTCACCCATGTGAGCCAAACCGAGTTGGATCAGACGTTGGTCTCCAGAGTCCTTTTTGACAGAGAAAATGGTTAGCAAAGGGAACCAAATGTCTTTGAGCCCCTCTGACTCATGTCAGCATACCTGACATGACAGCATACCTGTAAATTTCATAACTGTTTTAATCCTCAGCGTATTTTTGGAAGTGATGCCTTAACTCTGGGTTGCAGTTTAGTCATTTAAGATTTTCGTACTAAAATCTACCTGGAAATATGTCAGACATCAAATTTTCTCCTTTTCACAAAAAAAAAAAAAAAAAAAAAAAAAAAAAAAAAAAAAGTGTCCTGTATCATCTTGTGGAAATAGTCTACCTAGCTCCTAGAAAATAAGTTATTCATCCTCCAGCAATCTCCAGAGCATTGGCAGCATATTAATGTCATATTAGGACAACTATAAACAATTAGAGATATTTATATATGTATTTATTTACATCTTATTATGCTTTGCCAATGAAAGACAAAGGAGTTCTCTTTTTCTATTCCTGAAAGGAAGCATATTTTTCCTCCTAGATCCAAGGATGTTGCACATGAAGTGGATAACATCCCCTTCATACATAACCATACATTCACAAAGGTTTGTGATCTTCCAACATCAGAGATTTCTCATGCTTTAAAAGCTTGAAGACTGTAAGCACTAATCACTGAGGATGGTTCCATGCCATTCACTCGGGCCCTGTCGCTGACCCCAGAGAGCAGAGCTCAGCTCCTGCCCCTCTACACCCCTTGTGAGGAAGCTGCAGGCCACCATGAGGCCTCCCCCTCAGTCTCCTCTTCTCTAGGCTGAAATATACTAAGGCAAAATCCTAGAGTTAAATCTTCAGTCTTAAGTCAACTAAAAAGCATACAAAATAATGTGATAATATGTCCCCAGGAGCTGTCACATACAGGCAAGCAAGTCATTGAATAGTCCCATTGTTCTTCCTATTTACAGATTTCAGAAAAATACTGTTTTCTTCTCACAATTCCTATATTGAGTTTTGATCCTGGATTATGCCTATCTGCCTACTAAATGACCATTTTCAGTCTCCCAACTATACACCACACATCCGTCTCACAGCTGCTTGCTTTTTCATTAGGCAGGTATGTTTGTTATTCAGACACTGGGTACATGGCTTCTTCACACGTGATAGTAGGATCCTAATTAAAAAGAAAAGAAATGCTTACACTTTTTTCTTCCATATTTTTACACAGAAAACTTGTGTGAGTCAGCACAGGTAGGCAGTAGGAACAAGGACAGACCCACAAATAAAATGTAAAGGGTAGATTTATTTTCATTGCCTCACCAAACATGAGATTCCCAAATCAACACCTGGGCAGAGGCACAGAAGTGGGGACACAGGCACTGTTAAGCTTGGTCCATGCTAGAAGATCTCCAGCATGCTGTTTAGACCTGTTTATTAAGGGTCCGTGCAGTCACACTGACTTTTTTTTTTTTTTTTTTTTTTTTTTACATTACTAGTCCCCAGACTTTACACATTCCCACTGCAAGGTCACTTGAGTGTATTTACAGACCTCCTTGCCAGTCTTCCATCCTGATCCCATCCTCTTTGCCAATCTTCTGCTTTTAACCCATTCGTCCCAACAACACTCTTCCTGAAAAATTTGTTATGATTGTACTGGGCTGGTAGGACTGAGTTCTGGAACACTATAAAGATGTTTTCTTTTCAATTACGAGGCCTTTTCAATTGTGGGGCCTTGGACATGAATCAAAAAAAAAAAAAAAAAAAAAAAAAAGTAATATGATTTTCATCATAAAAAAGTAATGTAATTGGAGAATCTTTCCTTTTCTTCATCAGGAGCAATCCCAAAGTGGATAGGGCAAGGCAGCAGTTCAAAAAACAGGGATGTTGCTAATGTGGTTGAGCACAAGCTTAAAGATAAATTTCCCTAATGTAGAAATAATAATTTGAGAAGTAGCATGCTTTGGCAATTATCTCAAATGCAATTGCATCAGAGCAGTTATACTGCAGCTTTTGCTTCAGTGCATCTCAGTATTAGATAAACCAATTTGTCTAGACAAGCCCCAAGAGGTAACATATGGTAAGCTTGTGAGGCTATATGAAGAGCACAGTGAAAGTCTCAGAAATTCAGGACATTCTTCAAGTGACAGCTGTGTCTTTATTTTTAATAGTCGTCATTACCTGCATCATGAAATGCTCCAGGCTTCAGGTACATTTTCTGCTTGTTTCTGTGCTGTTCTATGAATTATTTTTGCATGTAGAACCAAGTATAAAGGAAGCTGAGTGACAAATAGGTATTTAATTTAGATGAAGGTAGTTAAATAAACTTTATTGTTACTAATGTTTGTGTCTTGGAAACTATGATCTCTTTTAGACACATTTATTTTATTATTATTATCTTTTTTCACCTATTGCATGAAGTATAAGCGTTAGCACCTAAAGAGAAATACAGTTTATTGGTGAGAAATAATTAATTTAGAAATATTTATTGGCAGTAGTTCAACACCGGACCCTAGGCCTAAATGAAAGCTGTAAGTACATTATGCTCAACTTTAAATAGTAAAGATACTTTTTCCTATCATAGAATCTTAGAATGGCTTGGGTTGGAAGGGACCTTAAAAATCATCTAGTTCCAACCTCCCCCTGCCATAGGCAGGGATGCCATCCTCTGGATTAGGTTGGCCAAGTCCCCATCCAGCCTGGCCTTGAACTCCTCCAGAGATGGGGCATCCACAGCTTCTCAGGGCAACCTGTCCCATGTGGAATAATAGCTTAAGATGACTTGAAAATTAAACTGATACTCACATTTTAAAGAAAAGGTACAGCATTGAAGAAGCTTTCAAAGTGGAGTGTAGCTGCACTACATAAAAGTTCCCTAGGCTTCCAATCTTAGATGTTAATCACACTGGGGGAACCTGGTATACTGACTCTAAGGAACAGTACGGAATGTAGAGTGAAGTGGGGACACCACAGCTAGGCTCTGTGACAGGATAGGAACTTGATTGTTCTTGTGCACTCCGAGGCTTATAAGCTGCACATTTGCTACCCTGAGCCAATGGCCCGTAATTTTTTTGACAAAATGTTTTACTCTAGAGAACTCTGCTCATTATAATATCATTATAATACCAAAATACACCTCCGTCCCAAAAGCCTCCCACCCCTCCAAGTTGTGACCACCCCTCACTGAGCATGTACTCTAAATTTCTTGGAGCCTATACTTCTAAACGAAAGTGAGAAAACTGTGCACTAATCGTAAACAAGATATGCATGACTAGAGTCACTCAAGTTCCACCTAAAAGACAGAAAATAATACAAATTGGCATAAGAGAGAGGGGATGTGAGGAAAGATAACATTACAGCTTCTGGGATCAGTTGATGGGCTGATTCTCTCCACTCCCCACATTGGGGCGTTTTGGGGTAAGATTTGAACACTTGGTTATACTAAGTGCTTCCCTGGGAAACTTAGAAATCTCTGTAGAGTTTTTGTGCCTTTTAATGCGTTAATATGGCTTGTGTTACTCATACTTTTGGCATTTGAGTGTGCTTTCCAGACAGCGAATTTATCACTGGCAATCCAAAGAACCTGTGGGCCTGTTGTTTTAATAAATTGAACTAGGTTGCACATAACTTAGCAGTGATAGTTCTCATTGAATGTGACCAAACTCTTTAAGTGTGGTCGTGGTAGTTCATAGAATGCAACCAGAGTGAGGGTGTGCTATGTTTTTTGTGAATCCACAATTGTGATAGTTCAATACCCTGAACGTGTCTGGACTTTTAATGGCTAATTGGCTATATCCTATAACACAGCATCCCAGTGCCTCACCACCCTCTGAGGAAAGAATTTCTTCCTCACATCAAATACAAATTTCATCTCTTTTAGTTTAAAACAATTTCTCTTTGTCCTATCACTATTTCCCCAGGTAAAAAGTTGTTCTCCATCTTTATTAAAACCCCCTTTAAGGCTGCAAAGAAGTCTCAGAGCTTTCCCTTCTTCAGGCTGAACATCCTCAGCTCTCTCAGCCTTTCTTCATAGGAGAGGTGATCCAGCCCCTTGATCAACTTTGTGTCCCTCCTCTGGACCCACTTTAACAGGTCTACATCCTCGTGCTGCAGGCCCCAGACCTGGATATATCACTCCAAGTGGAGCCTCACAAAGGCAGAGTAGAGGGGGACAATCACCTCCCTCAACCTGCTGGCCACTCCTCTGTTGATGCAGCCCAGGGTGCAGACAGCCCTCTGGGCTGTAAATGTGAACTGCTGGTTCATGTTGAGCTTTTTGTCCACCAGAACCCCCAAGTCCTTCTCTGCAGGACAGCTCTCAATGAGTTCTTCTCCCAGTCTGTGCTCATATCTGGGATTGCTCCTGCCCAGGTGCAGGACCTTGTACTTAGACTTGTTGTAGTTCACATGAACCCACTTATTCTAGTTTGTCCCAGCCTATCCCTTGGAGGGGATATGGCATCCCTTCCTTCTGCAGTATCAACTGCACCACTCAGCTTGACATCATCTGCAGACTTGCTGGGGGTACTCAATCCCATTTTCTATGTCACTGTTAAACATGTTAAACAGCACCAGTCCCAAGACGGACCCCTGAGGGACACCACTCCCCACTGGCCTCTACCTGGACACAGAGGCACTGACCACAAATCTCTGGGTGTGGTCATCCAGCCAATTCCTTATCTACTGAATAGTCCACCCTTCAAATTCATATCTCTCCAATTCAGAGATAAAGATGTTGCATGTGGGACATTGTCAAAGGACTTACAGAGGTCCAGGTGGATTACATTGGTCAATCTCTTCTTGTTGACTGATATAGTCACTCCATCATAGAAGACGACCAGATTGGTCGGGCACAATTTGCCCTTAGTGAAGGTGTGCTGGCTGTCTTGAATCAGATCTTTGTCCTGTATGTGCCTTGACATTGTTTCTAGGAGGATCTGTTCCATGATTTTCCCAGACAGAGGTGAGGATTACTGGTCTATAGCTTCCAAGTCTTACTATTTTATTTTTATTTTTAAATGGCAGTGATGTTTCCCTTTTCCAGTCACCAGGAACTTCACCTGACTGCCATGACTTTTCAAAGATGGTGGAGAGTAGCTTGGAAGCTACATTAGCCAGCTCCTTCATGACCCTGATATATGTCATCGGGACCCATAGACTTCTAACTGTTCAGTTTCATCGTGTGGTCTCAAACCTGCACTTCACTTAGGGTGGGAGACTTTGTTCCCCCAGCCTTTGTCTAGTGATTCAGGGACTGTAGAGACATGGGAAGCCTGACTGACAGTGAAGACTGAGGTAAAGAATTTGATCAGCCTTCTCTACGTCTGTTGCTAGCAGTAATCCCTTCTTATTTACCAGAGGGGGATACACTCTCCTTGACCTATGGAATCCATTCTTGTTATTCTTTGCATCCCTTGATAAGTTCAGTTCCATCTCAGTCTTGGCTTTCCTGATCCCATCCCTTCACATCTGGACAACATCATTATACTCTTCCCAGGCCATATGTCCTTTTTTTTTTTTTTTTTTTCCACTGTCTGTGCATTTCATTCTTGCACCTCAGTTTGACCAGTAGGTCCTTGCTCAGTCATGTCAGTTTTCTGCCTTCCCTTTTCATTTTCTTACACATCCTTTATATTGAACCAAAAAGTAAAACATAATGAAATAAAAATTCTCTAAATCAACCATATCTATTTTCTCCAGTAGTTCTGGAAATTCTGTACACACTGTTTAAAATGGTGGCAGCACCTCTTTTCAAATACCTACTGTTTTTGTATGTCTGTGTGATATACAAAAGGAAGAAAAACATGATAAGAAATTGAAAACATTTTACTTTAACCATGATAAGTGTTACACTGTTCTCAAAAGCATTTGTGCATATCTTTTCAGAGGCAAATATTTTGCTATTGAGAGACTTTTGAGACCTTTAAAACAACAGAAATTTCTTGAAAGATAAAACACTTATTTACAGTGTGTAGAAGTAAATTACTGAAGAGAAAATTCTTTTTTTTTAATTTTTATTTTTTTTAATAATTATGATGTATTTTCATATTATTTCATCTGAACTTACAGATGACATAAGAACTTTTCCATCTGTAAGATTTTTTAATTTTGATTTTCAAAAATCTCTGGTCTGATGCCATCAGATGTGTCAGTAGAGTAATCCCTGTTTGCTCTTCAGTTCATGCATGCTGTATTCTAAAATTGACTAAAGCATGATCAAGCTATCATTCTCTATGCCGTACTTCTTTAGATATGCTGCAGTAATTTTGGTAATTTAAGAATTGAAATACTTCAGAATAGAAAGGCTACACGAGCAAATTAACGTAACCAGGTAGCATTCATATTCAATAAGATATAAACACCCATATTGTCAGTTTTTACAGTGGTCTGTGGCATGCTTTTGGCCAGTTAGGTCTCAGACTTAATTTGGGAGATTGTATAGAATCATGTAGCTATGAAGGATAAAAGAGCTCATCTGTACTGATGTGGGTCATTCCCAAACAGTCTCAGGGATTGCTTAATATTCTAGTGTAGACATAGCCTTATGCGATCTGATCATTTTTATCACATATGTACTCCACAACATACAGTCTGTTTCATTAGGTTTTATAGAAAGTAATAAAAAGATTTTGTGAAACTTCTCTTAATCATGCATATGAGTCCTACATATCCCTATGTAAAACCATTCACCATTTGACATAGAAGTCATGCTGGAACATTTGAAATTGGCTGAGAGAAATATAATTTGCTGAGATACATTGTAAAACCCTCCAATCCTTTTCCTATTATTTTCTAAGTTGTGTTAGAATTTGTCCTTACATTATTCCATCTCTGTGTGAATCCTGACACATTCTTTGGTACGACTCTAATTTGTCTATGGAATTTGTGTGTGTATGTGTTTCTCCTCAATTTCTAGGGTATTTGGAATCTGACAAACAAAATTGTCAAAGAAGGAAGACTCCTGGTATATTTGCTTTCATTCACCACCGTTGTCAAGTACAAAGTCTTCATAAACATTTTAATCTCAATAAAATAATATCATTTCACAATGAGTTGTTAAACTATTAAACACATACTAATCTTCATTTGTCTATCCATCTCCTTTTCCCATTTTCTTCTCTTTTCTGCCTAGTCCAAAAGAAAATGCTATCATTTTCCCATTCTTCCTGAGAAATTACTTTTATCTAAAATATTTATATGTTGTGTGATTGAGAGTGAGAGGAAGAAAGACTCTATAAAGTGAGTAAGTTCACTGGAAATTGGACTATGAGGATAATAAAAGGGAAATGTGTGATTTTTTACCTAGATAATGGTAAAGATGCAGATAATAATGGCAAGGAAGTGTAATCTTGCTGAATGAGATTTTTTGTTTTCAAATCAAAAAACTTGAAACTTGGTCTCTATCTATATATAAAAAAGGATACTTTCATCATTAGCAAACGCATTCTTTTTTAACTTGTGAAAACATGAACTTTCAAAACTAAAACTGGTAAAAAAATGTCTGCTGGATTTCTTGAAATTAATCTTTGTAAATTATAGAAAGTTACAATATCAAAGTTAAACAGATATTTCTTCAACTGATGCCTGGTAATCAGAGTTCTGAGCAAATTATTAAAAACTGGTAAAAATGATCAAAGTTTAAGTTGTTTTATCTGATAATTTTTAAAGTTGATTTAATTTGAGGTAAAATATCTCTTGAAGTTTAATTTTACCATTTCGCTACAGGACAGAAACATTTTTAGAAATCTTAAATGTTTTCCTGTGTTAAAGCAATGTTTTGTTCTGGTTTGTTGTTGTTTTCAGGTTAAATATACCATAAATAAAAAAATAACAAGTTAAAGATGTGGACAACATCAAGCAGATTTCAAAACTTCAAAATGACATATTCACTTGCAAAGCAATATGCTTAAATTATTGTAAAACAAAAAATAAATAAAACACTTTCAGAAAGTTGTTTTGGTTTCAGCTAGGATAGAGGCAATTTTCTTCCTATAGCTGGTAGAGTGCTGTGTCTGGATTTAAGATGAGAATAATGTTGATACCATGCTGATGTTTTAATTGTTGCAGAGCAGTATTTAAACTAAGCCAAAGACTTTTCAGCTTTTCACACTGTACTGCCAGTGGGCAGGCTGGGGGTGCAGCAGGAGCTGGGAGGGGACAGAACCAGGACAGCTGACCCAAACTGGCCATACCATATGATGCCATGCTGAGCAATTAATATTGCCAGGGCGGGGGGACTGGTTGCTCTGGGATAGGCTGGGCATCAGTCAGTGGGTGGGGAGCAATTGCGTTGTGCATCACTTGTTTTGTACACATTATTATTAGTGTATTATTACTATTAACATTATAATTATTATTTTCTTTTATTTTCTGTCCTAATAAACTGTCTTTATCTCAACTCACAGGCTTTCATATTTTTACTGATTCTGTCCCCCATCCCAGAGAGGGAGGGGGAAGTGGGAACAAATGGCTGTGTGGTGGTGCTTAGCTTCCAGCCAGGTTAAACCACAACAAAAGCCAAATCTGTTTGTGGGTAATATATGAAAAGAAAAAAGTAACATATGCTGTATCAGTGTGACTTGCATGATATGTGTAGTTCACCCAGCCCATCTCTAAACACTGGTAGGAATTGATGATATATATATTTGAAAAAAAAAGATTCATTAACCTGTGGATTTGGAAAATCAAGATAAAGCAGGTAATAATAGCCTTACTATAGCCCTACAGATCTGAGTGGAGCTACAACTTAAAGCAATTGTGTATTTGCCTTTAGGACTGCAAAAGAAAATATTTTAAAACAAATTAAAATGCTTAAAAATGAAGAAGAAAATGCCTAAGGTGTTGAGAACTGGAACACTAACTGTGCCTTGACTTGGTTTCACAAATTTATTAATGGTTTCTCTATGAAACTCATATTTGCTACCACTATTTAATAGATAATTTAATGTTTATTACAAGATCTAGGCAATAGACCCTTTTGCACATGTAATTTTAAACCTTTTTTCCCTCTTGAAAGAAAATATTATTTTTGAACTGTTCATTTCATAATCAAAATTCATTGACGTCTTATGAGTGAAGTTCAAGAGAGTGAGTTGAATGAACATTTTACAACGGCTGATAGTTTTTGTTGTTGTTGTTGTTGCTTGTTTGTTTTTTCCTACTAGATCACTGATTAGAAGTAAAATTTCATGTTATATTTTATGGTATTGGGTGGGACTCATCTATTCAGTTGGACTAGAAAAGTTTTATTCCAACGTAGTAATCTGTTGGTCATATGAATTCTTAGAACTTTCTAGCCGTTCATATTAGCATTAATGTTAGTGACGTTTTTCTGAAGCCAGATGAAGTCAAATTCCATCTTCACTGGTACACCATGCCACTTTCTGAAGTACTTAATTACACTGAGATATATATTTAGAAGAGCACTTATGTATATATATAATTAGAAAATATTTTTTTACAATACTGCTTTAATCAAGCCAAAAAATATATATTGTATAAAATAATAGAAATACAAATAAATATGGATATAAATATAGTCATCAAAAAATAATTGCATACAGAATTGAATCTGTTCCCCACCAGAACTCCAAGAATGCTGAACAAGCTCCCTTTAGCCCTTGTTTTCACAATGCATTATAATACTGTGTGTTAAACTCAGTTATCCCTGTTGAAGGACTGGGAAACTTGTTTGTCTGAGGATATCATCTTACTGCAGTTTTTCCAAATACTGTTTCCCTACCTTCCGTCCCCCTGCCCCCATCCCCCAATAAAACAAACTGTGGTACAGACCATCTTGAGAACTGATATCAATAATAAGAGTTGCAGCCAGCTGTCACACCATATTACATCAGATTCTCACTTTTACTCCCTCTGGGAAATGTTCTGAATCACAATTAGTGCATAATAAGTTTGTATTTTTAATTATATAACAGCCAGGTAGCCAGGTATCACAGAGGAAAATCGTTTTTGTCCTTGACCTTGAAAAATAGATGTAAAACAGTAACCAAATTATGTCTGTTACAGAAAAGTAACCAATTAACCTGGAAAAACAATATAATAAAATATATTATAATAAAATAAAATAAAATATATAATAAAACAATATTTTTTCAGTCTCATTAAATGTGAAAGCTATTCTCATCTTTCCTAAAGTTACCATTTTTAAAAACTGAGCAACACTTCTCAAAAACTGCCAGTAATTACATCCGAGATAATACCAGATTTTACTGCTATTAGAGACAGTTGGAGCAATAACTGAAGACGCTGGAGAACTGCATTCATTGTCCAAAAGAGCCTATAGACTTTCCAATGAATTTATTCCATAGTAGTTGATATAAGAATTAGGTTCCCTGACATTATTATGAATTATACATGAAAAAAAAAAAAAAAAAAAAAAAAACATGCACAGAATGACACTATTAGAATGATAGTCTGTTAATGTGAAATCTGACTTCATTAAGAACTTTTGAGTTGAATATGGCATGTTCAAATAATACAATTTTGTGGAAGACATTTCAAATATAGAAAATATTAAGTTTAATGTGAAGACTGAGTTATTACTTTTTTTTTTTTTTCTATATCTGTGGACTTTACAAAACTCAAAAACTATAATAGGAAGCAAAAAAGCTTAAGCTGCATGTGACTATTTTAGTATTTTCATGATATATATTAATTTTCAATATATATATATATATAAATACAATCAACAACAACAATAAAAACAGTGGGTGTCTATTGTTTTTGTTTGTTTGTTTTTTTCCCAAAAGGTAAAAAACAAAAATCGCAGCAACCACTAGGATCACCCCAAATCATGAAAATAAAATCAACAGCATTTCATATCTGAAAGGGAAATTTGAAGCTTATAGTGAAAAACTGATGTTAGTCTCCTTTTTTTTTTTATTATTTTTTATTTTATTCTATTTTTAGTCCTATAGAAAGAAAACAGCTTAATGTTATGTCACTGTATTTAATTGTTTGTTTGTTTTATTACCACTGCTATCCAGATTATAAAACATAAGTTATTTCACTTTGATCTATTTTCCTAGAATTTGGCATGCTTTACCTTATTGTCTATGCAGAAGATTGGACCTCAGGAATGTTTCTGTACTACTGCAGCCATATCCAATTATTGCTTTCCATGTAGTCACAGTCAACTTCTGGCCTGCCTTCTGTTTTGATCTCTACACAACAGATGATCACAAATTAACTTTTTTACATTTAAGGTTTCATAAAGTTCTAAGAACACCTATGAGGTTTATGATGTAAGACTGCTTATAACTACTGAACATCTCAGCTAGTACAATTATGTTAAAAAGACTTGAATTGAAATTAACTAAATTGGCAGTAAAATACTGCTGGCAACAAACTTTCCTTTGCCTTCAGACAAATGTAAATGTGCTCCCAAAGTTCATGTTCATTTTAAAAAACAGAATAGATTATAATTTCAATGAATGGACTTGGAGAAGGTGAGCTGAATTGAAAACAAGGGGAAAACAACATTTAAGATGTTATTCTTGGAGTCTTAGAGATATTTGGAGAAGTGGTGTACAGGGTCTAACATGTTTTCATGTTTCTGTGTTGTATTTTTTGTATTTCAAGACCACTTTTCATGATCTGTTGCTCAGAAAATACCTATGTTTACTGCCTCTATTTCTGTAAGTTTCTCTCCTCACAAGATGGAGTGGAGTGGTGAGAGAAAAATTATTGCTTTGTTTCCCAGATACCTACTACAATAAATAAATAAATAAGAATAATAATAAAAAAACCCTCCTCAAATAATAAAATACTTTTTTTTCACTTATCTGTTAATCAGAGAGATGAGTATGCTTGAAAGTTTTAATGGTCAGGGGACCACAGCACAAGAATGTACTATTTCCTCATGCTTTTTGACCTTCCTTTAGACGAGATACCTCCCCTGAAAGTCTGAAGTACTACAGGGATGAAAAAGAGAGAGAGAGATGTGAAAAAGCTTATATTGGGAATAGAGGTTAAGTGTTCCTTGATGCAGCACAAAACTTCAGAAGGCAGTTTAAAAATAATCCCAGAAAGCTATTGAAACTCAGGGTTCAGGGCAGTAATATACTCTACAAATACTCTACTCAGACAAAAGGTTGAAAGACTCCAGAAGACATTCATGTTTCAATATTGCATTTCTAGTTTCTCTGAAAGTAGGATATTACATTTATTAGTATAATGTTTTGAGATGATTATATGTGTTTAATTCGAAAAGAGAGGCACTGAAAAGTGCTAAACTGTAAAAGCAAGATAGAAGGTGAAAGCTTTCCCTGCAGTTACTCCAAGTGATAAAATATATCATTGCTATAGCTAAAAAGAAAAAGAAACAACAACAACAACAACACAGAATTTCTCCTGTGACCTTTTAACACATGGAAGCTGCTTTACCAGATTTCAGTTACATTTAGAAAATTTAGATTTAGAGATGTTAGGTCTTGAGAGATTAAATTGAGCTTAAGAATGGTCTGGGAATATTCTAGAGGAATTCCAGGAAGCAGAGAGCTGACTAAAAACATTATGTATATTTCAGAATGTGACAGCATGACAGTTTAACTCTTCCTGCTGGGAGGCAGAGATGAAGCATTATATGAACAGATCTTCCTCCAGACTGGTAGGTATTTTAGTCTTCTAAATACTACGTAGCTCTAGTAACAAGTACTGTTCAGCAGATCATTTTATAAAACATCAGTTTTTCCGGATTTCAAAACATGGTTTAGAAAAGGCATGTACTGTGCTGGGACTAAACACTTGATCAGAATGACAGACTGGTCTTTCATGAGGCCAAATGTGTGCAGATGCCTTGCCTCAGTGAAGCTTCTTTTGGAACATCCTCAGCTTTTCACTACCCCAGAGACCTCTTTCAGATGTAGCTCTACAGAATATTTAGTGCTCCCCTCCAGACTGATGACAAAAATTGCCGGTAGTCTGAGACCTGACTGTTTCTTTAATTTGCTCACTGACTTGTGTTTACTCTCTAAAACCAGCAATCAGTCCCTTTTCAGAAGGAAAAGCTGAAAGCAATGTAGAGAGACACAAATAAATCTTCTGTAACATTAAAGAGGATAGATAAAGTATGCAACAGAGACAGTTGACTGTTTAAAAAGCCAGAAAAAAAAAAAAAAAAAAAAGTGTTTTTTTTTGACATGTTTATGTAGGACAGGGTGTGAGGGCACTGTCTTACTCCGTTTAATCTGGCTAGTTATTTCACAGGAAGTTGGACTACATGCCAATATTTGATCTGAAACTGATATTTAATCTGCTATCCCAAAACTGAAATATTTCATGGTTGTATATTTAGATCTACAAAACAATTACAAAAATACATCAGCAAATTAAACAGTATGCACTATGAACTTTGATTTTGATCATAAATATTTTAAAAAGAAATTTGAGCTAGGTAAATACATAAAAAAATCATGAGATAAAGTTATTTGA
The DNA here is from genome assembly GCF_011077185.1 of Oxyura jamaicensis. Classification (NCBI taxonomy): domain Eukaryota; kingdom Metazoa; phylum Chordata; class Aves; order Anseriformes; family Anatidae; genus Oxyura; species Oxyura jamaicensis. The sequence continues at coordinate 141,492,247 of NC_048894.1, forward strand.
AAAAATACATTGTATTAAAACTTTTTTTTTTTTTTTTTAAAAAAAAGCTTTATTACAAACTTCTATTTGTTCTTTACTTCTGATAAAGATCTTTGTTAAAATTTGGATCACAGTTAGAAAAAAAAGTCCAATTCATTTGTTTTCAAACATGGTAGAAAAACATCATTAAACTTCCTAGGAAATACGAGGGAGGATTGGCTTCTGTTAACTGTATTGAACTATTAATATTATTTGCTCTTCCAATGACTAATCTTGTGCTTCAAAATGTAAGAATGGAAAGGATCTTTCCAAGCTTGGAGTCCAAATTCATATCATAAGGCACTATTTCAATTCTCTAGCAGATCTGCTGCAAAGAAATTATTATTATTATTAATTATTATTATGATCATCATCATTATCATCATTATTTATCATCAATATTATTCTTTCTTTAGTAATTAATATCTTACAGTTTCTAGATTATCTTTCTCAGGGAAGAATCAGAGAATCATTAAGGTTGGAAACAACCTTCAAGATCACCTGGTCCAACCATCACACTACTACCAATGTCACCCACTAAACCATGTCCCTAAGCACCACGTCCAATCTCTCCTTTAACACCCCCAGGGATGATGACTCCACCACCTCCCTGGACAACCCGTTCCAATGCCTGACTGCTCTTTCTGAGAAGAAATGTCTCCTCATTTCCAACTTAAACCTCCCCTGGCACAACTTAAGGCCATTCCCTCTAGTCCTATCACCAGTTATCTGTGAGAAGAGGCCAACCCCAGGCCCCCACACCTTTCTTTCAGGTAGTTGTAGATAGCAATAAGGTCTTCCCTGAGCCTCCTCTTCTCCAGACTAAACAACATTTCCCTCAGCCGCTCCTCCTTCTTCGCCACCTGGACACACTGCCAGCTCATATTCAGGTGAGCACTGACCAACATCCCCAGACCTTTTTTCATCTGCACATCTTTCCAGCCACTCTGCCCCAAGCTCGTAGTGTTGCTTGGGGTTGTTGTGGCCAAAGCAGAGGACTCAACAATTAGCCACATTCAACCTCATCCCATTGGCCTCTGCCCATCGGTCCAATCTGTCACAGTCACTCTGCTGGGCCTTCCTTCCCTGTGGCAGATCAACACTTTCTCCTAGCTTGGTGTCGTCTGCAAACTTACTGAGGGTGCACTCAATTTCCTCCTCCAATCGTCAATCAAGGATGGGCCCCCTGTGGAACATAACTGGTGACCAGTCACCAGCTGGATTTCACTCTGTTCACAATTACACTCTGGGCCCAGCCATCCAGCCTGTTTTTAACCCGTCAAAGAGTGTATCTGTCTAAGCCATGGGCTTTCAGCTTATTCAGAAGAATACTGTGGGAGACCGTGTCAAAGGCCTTGCTGAAGTCTAGGTACTCTATGTCAACAGCCTTTCCCTCATCCACCAGGTGAGTCATATGGTAGTAGAAGGAGATGAGGTTGGCCAGGCAGGACTTGCCTTTCATGAATCCATGGTGACTGGGCTTGATTCCCTGGTTGCCCCACATATGCTCCGTGATTGCATTCAAGATTACCTGTTTCATCAGATTTCCTGGCCCTGATGTCAGATGGAAAGCAGCCCTGCAGTCACATCTGCCAATTCCCTCAGCACCCTCAGGTGGATCCCATGATCCCATCTAGCCCCATGGACTTTTGACAGTCCAGGTGGAGCAGGTCTCTAACTGTTTCCACCTGAACTGTGGGGGCTTTCTTTAGCTCCCTGTCCCTGACTTCCAAGAAGTGTGATAGTTACTTTTTTTTTTTTTTTTTTTTTTAAAAAAAAAAAAAAAAAAAACTGACTTTATAAGGTCAAAACATTATTTTTTTTTTTAATAAAAATTACATAATGTTTATGAATTCCAGAGGAAATGTATGGGTTTTCAACATTTTCTTGGAAGAACATTATGAATTGTGTGAAATGATAGTATGAATATCATTAGAGTTAATAAATTATCATAAAGCTATATCTCAAAATTCATCCACCCATAATGGGCTAGAAATATTTAAACTATATACACAGAATTATATGAAAATATTTTTATTGCCTTATTTTTTTTTTGAGTATATTCTCATTTACAGAGAACAGTGCACCGAAATCCAGTTTTAAATTTAATCATTAGTCTCATTTTGATGGACTGGTTTCTACCATCCATTCAAAGTCTAGAAGATAATTTTAGCAGTTACATTTTCCATTTTTTTTTCTTCATTCCTTTTTACTTCCAGAATTCTTCTTTCCAACCTTCTTAAGAAATAATTTTATGAGCAGGAAGAAACAAGGTATGAGGAAAGGGAAGAAATAATATTGCCGTTCTCCCAAACTTCATACCAGTTTTCATTGGAAAATTGAAAGTATTTTACTTTCAAAAACTTCAATATGGAAGCTCATTCAAACTTGAAGTTTTAATTCAGTCCATACTTCTTTTTAGAAGTTTATGTATCCATGTTGTTTTTAATTCCTCAGTCAAGTATTTAGAAACCGCTCATGCATATTTTTGATTTTTAGAGAGGAATTTTTCAGCTAATATCTATGCATTCCACTTTGTCACAGAAAAAGGGTAAGATGATCACAGAATCACAGAATGGTTGAGGTTTGAATGGACCTCTTAAGACCATCTAGTCCAACCACCCTGCCAAACACGGTCATCTAGAGCATGTTGTACAGGAAAACAGGATAATTACAGAAAGCATTCTCTGATGTCTTTCTCACAGTCTTTTGAACACTGAATTAATCTCTTATGTTCAGTTCTGAAACCTCTAACCAAGCAATTGTTTTTCTCCAGGAATCAGAAATCAATGTATTTCTTGTGCAAATTGACTGTCTTTCTGTCTATCTCTACTTATCATCAAAATAACATTGTTTTGTTAATTCCCTAGATTTTGAAATAAAATCTATCTGATATTAGAGCAGCAGAAGAGAAAAAGTTTAGTAGGTGGCTTGGAATTTATTAGATAATTATTTTGAATATTTCTGTGAATTAGTAGGAAAGGATTCTCTGTAAGACTCTAAGACTCTAAAGTAAAGACTCTAAAAGTGAAATGGGAATGAACAAAACAAGAAATACCACAAGAGGCTGCAAAGATGACATTTAAACCATTACCTTGCTAAGCTAAAGACTCATAGATCATTGTCTCTGTGTTCAGACTTTGTTTATAAAAAATATCAGCAGAAAAAGTGAGATTCAAGAGGACATACTACAGTAAGGTCTTATACCTTCCAAAAAAAATGCATTACAAGTCTGTGCCATGCAGTCTGTGCCATTGAATCCTTCTCTGACAAAAGTGCTTTAACCCAGGAAACTTTAGATCCTAAATCTACTAGAATTTTAATTTCAGAAAATGTCAGAAAAATTACTTACATGGTAAGTTGTTGAAAAAAATCTAATTAATAGGTATTTTTTGATAACATATTTCATAGTATACATTTTTCATAATAATAAATGGCTCTTTTTTATATAATGAGATTTTTAAATCTTATTACAGAATTTCGTTCTACAAAAGTTTTAAGAATTCTTAGAATAATTTGTGTGTTTCTGTCTTATTTGACCTGAGTCACCTGGAAGATTTTGTTAAGAGCAGAATAAATCAAATGCAACTGTAAGAATTATCTGGTATAATTACAGAGGAACTTAATTAAGAACTCTTGTGATTAAATTGATAATTAATATTGTGACAGGTGCACTTTTAAGTACCTACCTTTGGTGACTAACTAGGTAAAATATTTATAGTACATCAGAGGTTCAGATGTTGATAACAGTAATGAATCCTATTTGTATTGACTATTAAATTATTATTATTATTACTATTATTATTATTGTATTGTTTTTATTGTTATTTATTTTTATTCTCCCATCGTTTTTTTGAAACATCTATTTAGAGCTGATGGAATTCAATGGACATAATTAAGACATTTCATGTTATCATATAATATTTTGAAAAATGCTCTCTGATAGACTAAGTCAAGATAAATTATTTAACAATACCCTAATTAAAAAAATGCATGACATACAATAAATAAAGCTCTGAATAAATTTATTGAATATTTTAATGCTATTCTATAAGCCTTTTTTTTTTTTTTTTTTTTTTTTTTTTCTGTGATACAAGTTAGCCAACCACAGTAAGTGCAGATGCCATTTACTGTGTTTTATATACAGTGCTGTTTCAAGGTCAAGGCAGCCAGCTGAACTGAGTTATATGTTGCTAAAGGACAATGACAACTGCTGAGAACCTTTATGTGCATACTAAGATAGAGTGTCTCTGATATAGCCTATAGTACCTAAAGGCACTATTTTGTCCTTAAAATTTAACTGAAAGCAAATGTTCTTATATACAAAGAAGTACCTACTACTTGTCCACTGCAGCAACACCCTAGAGCATAGTCTGTCTTTGCTGTGCATTTGCCTGGTGACCAGGCATGTTGATTGCTGGAATTTCTTTGGATGGGAGTGCAAATACTGCAGTTACACTTGTGTAGCTGTATGTAAGGTAGCTCTGTGTTATGTGTGCATATAGAGTTTTGCAGGTAAGATTTGTGTTGCTGGAGATTTGCCAGCTGATGAGTCTGAGTTAAAAAACCATTCTGTGAGCTGCCACTATAGAACTAACCGTTACTACCATCCGCTGAAGGAATTAGCAAGTAGCTGAAGAAACAGAGTGTTCCATGAATACAGACAAACAAACAAACAAAAAAATACTGCACACTAATTTTTCTGATAGCAATTATTTGCTATCAGAAAATACTACAAATTGGAGAAGTAGACTGAAAATATGAAGCTCCAAAAAAGGTTGCAGTTTATGAAACTCCTTCCCTGTATGTATCGGTAACTCCAATTTCATGGTAGAGATCTCTACAATTGTCAAAGCTGTCAAAAATCCTGTATGCAGGATTTTATATGTATATGGAGAGAGAGAGAGAGAGAAAAGTCTTTACAAGATCCAGTTGTGATTTCACTTACACATTACAAAAGATTTTAGGAAGAAAACACAATTATTTCTTGGCCAGGGATTAGAATTTTAGTCAAGAATATGTTGTATGTGAAGGGAAACAAACAAACAAACAAACAAAAAACCTTAACTGCTTAAAAAACCTTGGTAAGTTCTCATAAAAATGCAAAGCAAAGCACTTTGTAGCCCTTCATCCTTCCTCATGTATCCAAAATGAAAACACTGAGAAGTTGACTATTTGTCCTATTTCCAGAAACTATAATTTTGTCATTCAGCAGTAAGAACTTTTTTTTTTTTTTTTTTTTTTTTTTTTTCTTCACTAAGACATATCTGTGTGGATCTGTGTGGTATAATGTTCAGCCTGAGTTTGTTCTCAGTTTCCTGATGATCATGAGGAATTAAATAATATAGACTATGAACAAATATTTTATTATGGCAGAACCTTTCTATGTTCTCCTTAAGTTAATGTCCAAACTGAAAGGTGTATGAAAATTACAGGTTGCATTCTGAAAAACATAAGTAAATAAAATAAAGATTTTGAAATAGGAAACTTCTTTATTTCTGTTATCTCTGATGTGCCTACCGGACTTCTGTATGCTAGCTTATATGTATAATAATCCATTTACAACTTCATGCTGTGACTACCTGATGGCGGTTAGTTGGCAGATGACTATCAGGGTTTGTACTTTTAACATGCTCCCTTGTACGTTGCAAACACTGACATTTGAAGAACTGCAACATTATTTAATCACGCTTATGCAGAACAGGTAGAAAGTGCTGACACCTTCCATCTTAAGACATTTCTTCAGCTGATTGGAACTCTGATAAATTTCAGACCAGAATTTCTATGAGATGTGCATTTCCCTGAACATAAATTAAATTAAATTTTACTTTCAAGTTTCAGCAAAAGCTGTTCAATCAGATTGAGTTTGGGGCATACTTTCCCATATGAAAGAAGATTTACAAGATTTTTGAAGGATAATTCGTGTACTGATTTGAAATGGTTGTTTGTATGGTATATGTTTCAGAGAGAGAATGGAGGCAAAGTACATTTGTTTATATAAAATCCAATTATGTTTGATGAGGTTATGACCATCTAAAAAGCTCAGTTATTTAGTTATGTTTGACAATGATTCTCTGGAGAGTTCATTTATCGTTGCTGTGTTCTATTCTTGGTGCAGAAGATGAACTTTCTTCTAATCTGCTGCATTTGTCTGGTGTGCAATGTTAAATGCAAGCTGAGAGCATGGGGAGCATCTGCCTGGCTCAGGCCACACAGCTGGAAACAAAGTAAGCTAGGCGTTCAAGTGGAGTTCAGAAGGAGAAGGATTATGATTACGTATACTCAGATTTGAGCTGACTTGGGATAGAGATAAGGGTGAAGGCCTTCTCTCTTTTCTGTGCAGGACTGTTCAAGCTTCATGTCTTTTAAATGTGTTTTTGTCACTTTTCGTGATCTCAGCCAACATCAATGACTACTTTTTAAAATATGCAGATTATCAAAGTCATATCAAAGCTTTCTATATCAAGTTAAAAGTTAATGAAATGATAATTTTGCTTTACCACCAAACTCTGCATTTAAAATCAATAAGTTAGGAAGCTTATGTTAATATCTCAAGAACATTCTTTTTCAGATGTTAAATTAAATATATATTTAGGTACTTTGTTCTTGATAATCGAAGAGTTGAGTATCTTCATAGACTTCACTGATTTCAGAAGCACTGTACATCTTAAAAAAAAAAAAAAAAAAAGTTTTTGTTGTCTTGATTTTATGAAGAGAGAGCAGGAGTCAGAACATTTATTAAGGCAGGTACCAGCAGCTTGAGGATTGTAGAGTTGCAGAAGCAAATGTGGCTTCCCAGACTAGAGAGATAATGACCATATGATTGAGCCCATGCTGGAGCACTGCCCACACCACTGTGATGGTACATTCTTTAGGACTCTATCCGTACTTTCAGTAATCACCTCAAAGACTCAGGTAACCCAAGATTTCCTACCTGTTACCAAAATGCAGTGGAAATTTATTCCACTAATCCTTTGCTTCATGCCTCACACATCTCTCCTAACATTTTACTGTGCCCAGCTTGCCTGGTTTAATTTTTATTTTTTCCTCATTCCACCTTCTCTCACATACTTCAAGTCACATCAGGTCAACATGCAATTACGAATGTGTAGAACATTAATGTTTCCTGTTCATTTTTGGCTATTATAATTTATATAATATTTAATATACACAATAGCTTTATATTATATAACCAAAAGGAAAAGGGGAGCATCAGTCTCAGATAATGGCTGTTTATAATGCCTGCAAAGGGTATTCTAAGCCTTATCTACCATTATTACATTCACAGTAAATTGGGTATCCCCCCTCTTAAGCCTGGCCATACAAGACTCAGCTTTATACCCACAATACAGCATGGTAATTTAGGCCATCCCCTTATATAACTGCTGCTAATAAATTGCCTGTACATGTCACTGACACTACCTGCTCCTCAATGAGTGATGACAACTCTGATTGAGGACAGAGAGAGAGAATGATTTAGAAACCTATATACAGTACAGATCAGAGCTCTTAGACACTTCCAGTTCTCCCCAATACCCTAAATCGTTTTGTTGGATAATACTGGCACAAAGCAGAACAAGCAACATGTGGTCTACAAGCTTAGGCTACTTGAGTGCCTTCACTTGAAGTGCAGAGAGCACATCCTTGCACTCCAGGGACTGGGGGTGTTGCCACATTCTGACCTTACTCTTAATTATCTCTTACTTTCCTGTTATTAACTGGGGTCTTAATTCTGTCCCCACTGTGGGAGCTTACCAAGATCCTTGGGCTCAGGAGGGGTAGGAGTACTATCAGATAAAAAAAATATTTAAATGCATGTAATTATACATCCATTTATAAATACTTTACTCATAGAAGCTACAGAAATGTTTAACTTTGGTACAAAGATGCAAAGAACAGTACTCTTGGTCTGTATTCAGCCACTGTGATTTTTAAACTGCCTCAACCTAAGGCTCAATGGTTGAGATAAGGACAGGGGAGATCACTCAGAAATTATCATCATGACTATCACCAGTCACCAGATTCTGCACAGGGAGATTAATTAAATTTATTACCTGTTACTAACAAGCTATAGCAGTGAGAAACAGACAAACAGAAAACTAAAACAGGGAGATCACTCAGAAATTATCGCTATGATTATCACCAGAGACACCAGACTCTGCATAGGGAGATTAATTAAATTTATCACCTGTTACTAACACTGTTACTAACAAGCTATAGTAGTGAGAAACAAATAAACAGAAAACTAAAAACAACTACCTTCCCCCGCCCCCGCCCCCCCCCCCCCCACTACATCCTCACCCCGAGCGGAACAGGGGAATGGGTTTTGTGGTCAGTTCCTAACACGTTGTCTCTGCCGCTCCTTCACGGTCCCTCTCTGCCCCTGCTCCATGTGGGGTCCCTCCCACGGGATGCCGTCCTTCCCGAACTGAGCTGGAGGGGCTGCCCACAGGCAGCAGCTCTTCAAGAACTGCTTCCACATGGCTCCGTACCACGGGGTCCATTCCCCAGGAGCAAACTGCTCCAGCACGGGTCCCCCACGGGCAGCAGCTCCCCCAGACCCCCTGCTCCTGCGTGGGCTCCTCTCCATGGGCTGCAGCTCCAGCCCGAGGCCTGCTCCTGCGGGGGCTCTCCATGGGCCGCAGCCTCCTTCAGGCCACATCCACCTGCTCCACCGGGGGCTCCTCCATGGGCTGCAGCATGGAGATCTGCTCCATGTGGGACCCATGGGCTCCAGGGGGACAGCCTGCTCCACCAAGGGGCTTTACACAGGCTGCAGGGAGACTTCTGCTGCCTGCCTGGAGCACCTCCTGCCCTCCTTCTGCACTGACATTGATGTTTGTGGGGCTGTTTCTTGCTCCTCAGTCTCCCAGCATAGCAGTTTTTTTTTTTTTTTTTTCCCTTTCTTAAATCTGCTCTCCTAGACATGCAAACAACATCGCTTATTGCCTCGTCTCTGGGCACTGGCAGGTCCCTTTGGAGCCGGCTGAAACTGGCCCTAATCTGACATGGGGCAGCTTCTGGATTCTTTTCACAGAGCTCGCCCCAGCAGTCCCGATACCAAAACCTTTCCAGGTAAACCCAATACAAGTGGACATGGCATCAAGCTTGCCAGAGTCAAGATGCATTTGTACAATGCTCTCAGACACTTGGTCTGATTTTTGGGTGGTCCTGTGTGGAACCAGGAGTTGGACTCTTTGTTGGTCCCTTCCAAATCAGGGTATTCTATGATTCTCTGAAAAACTGTTGATTAAAGAAAAACACGTTCTATCTGGAGCTAAAGCAGCAGCGATCTGGAGTTTCCACTGTCAAAAACATTGTGTGGCTTTTATGTTCTCCACAAACTTGTTAGTCATTGTGATAAATGATTGAGTCTCAAGTAGGATTCCAATTAAAGTTAGCAATTTATTAGAGGAATAAAGGCAATAAACAGCACTGAGTGCACCAGGAGCCTCCACTCCACCAAGACGCACACCCCACAGTTCCCATTCCTGGCTTATATTCCCTCTACTAATGCATATTCATTAGTGGGTGTATCCTCATTCGAACATGCCTTCTTCATCTTCTGGAATCTTCTCAAATCTTCTCGACCCCAGACCCCATGCGTGCTCCCTCCCACAGTTTTCTGCCTAGCAACAACACTGGTCCAGGCTGTTCCTGTCAGGTGGCCGTTGCAGAACACAAGAACTATATACATACATTAACCACCGAATATAAGAACCATATACATACATTGATCACCAAACACAATACCTATATACATACATTAACCATCTCTATTTCCTTAGTCTCGTGGTTATACGAGGATGTATAAGACAGAGTCACATTTTATCATGTGGCCCTAGCATTGCTCTACATTGACACGAATCAGATGAACACATCTCACAGTCATTGCAATATTCTCTTCACTGACCAGGATTCTGGCAGAAAATTTTATTAATTATTCATGTTCTTCCTCTGGTCAAGTCTGTTTTTAAGAGTCTTTCAAATCTTCTAATAAAGTGGGACATGGATATTAATCTGTGGAATATCAGAAACTGGTCTGTAAGCACAGATTTTTCATTTGTGTTTGGTAGCTCCCATTGACATTTTAAGCCACAGTGCAAAGGTGAAAGGCATAACTAGAAAATAAGAAATTATTTAATCTAATTTTTAGATACAAAGAGTTTTCTGATGTAAATAAAGCACACGATTATATTCAGGATTCTGAGAAGGAAAGGGCTTTTACAATTCTCTATTGTTGAGAAACAAACAAAGCATATATTATATTTTTTCCCCATAGTGGGAAAATTCTTCCCTGATTTTTTGTCAGCTCATTTATGTTTTTTTTATTGAGTTGAATTTCTGTAAAAGATCTTGTAGTAAAGATCAGAATGTGTATCTTACAGAAATAAAGATATACCTTCCCAGATAGTGTCTCCTGCTATTAAAGCAACGTAATGAGTTTAAATATTGCTGGATGATTAACTTGTAGACTTTTTTTGATTGTTTTTTTTTTTTTTTTTTTTTTCCCTCAAGAAATATTTTCAAGAAGTATTTACTTTGTAATGAAAACATTTTCTGATTTCTCTTTATGTACAACTCGTGACATATCAGATCAGGAAAACAAGGTACTGTGGGTTTAAGGGCTCTAGGATTGCAGTACTGTGTAAGGCACTATGCTATTCACCAGCCAAATGAAAATGTTGTGGACTCATCATCTATTGTAATAGCAATCCAAATTCTTATATGAGTCAATAGGATCCTCTTTTACCTATTCACTGAGAGAATAATGTTCACCAAGAAGACTGTGCTTTTGCTAATCAGACCACTCAGTTTTCCCTCTTATTACATGTGAGGCTATTAGCATTTACCACTTGAAGGTAAGTGGTAACAATGCTGATTCAGCTAGGAAAGTGTTGAGGCAAAGTGTATCTTGAAAGTTGTATTGTTTTGAACTAACTTTTTATAATCATCAGGCAGTGCTTAGTATTTTAAACATGCATACAGATTACTAGTTTTAAATATGCTACTCTGTGGTTTGTTGACTACCAAATGTAGACTCTCATCTGTCATTTAACGACCATCTGGTGTCTGTTGGCAAAGCATCACTTCATCATCTGTAGAATATTGTTCATGTGAGAGCTCTAGTTTTAAAGCAAATCGAGATATTCATATATTCAACATAATCTTATTTTATATTTGCTCTTGCAGATCTCAATTTGAGGATTATTATTTATATCCAACTTGTCATTTTCAAGCAGAAACATATTTAACTGTCCTTCAGACCCTGAGGCTTAGAATCAGACCCTTATCTCCACATTTAGGTACCCAAGAAGAAGCTTGTTGAGAATTTTGAAAACTAATCAGCATAAGCCATTCCAAATGACTCTAACCTTTTTTCAGACACTCAGCTTCCCTCACTGTGCTTAGTAAGGTAGGTAGATGTTCAATTACATCATTGAAATTTAAAAGCAAAGTGTGAATTGAAAACTGTAATTTTAAACAGCAGTGTTTGAAGCTATGTTTACAATAATTTTTCCTAGACTAACATCTTTTGACAAATGTCTCTCTAATTTTACAACTGTTGCTTTGATTTTATATTGCTGTCTAATAGAATATCACTAAAGTATCAGATTCAATAGAAAAAAAAAATGATGTCCTAGCATAACTTGATGCGGTGCCAAAATTTGAAATTATTTGGAAGTAAAATAAGAAAATTATGCAAAGCTTCTGCCATGTGTAGTCTACTGTAAAAACTGTCTGAAATAATAGCAGTGTTAGAATAAAGAACAGATTCTTATCTCAAATTCCTTTAAAATGTTTGGATACAGCCATTGACTGTTTGTTGTCCTGCCTACATTGTTGCTGTTGTTTTGAGGGGGAGGTTTCCATTTTAGGAGCTTTGTGTTGAAAGATGGTATAAAAACACAACAAATCTATTTTTTTTCCAGTGTAATTACCTTACTGAACCTTAGGCTACTCTACCAGTGTTTTAGAGGGACTTAGCTCTTGCAGGCAGACTCAAAGACTTACCTACCAAAACTTTTATTATGCAGGATTTCCTAACTTATGGAATATATATATATGTCTTGGGTACATTTTAAACCTGAAAATTGAATTATTCTGTTAGCTAGTCAATGCCCGCAGTTTTTTTTGTCTTTAGATATATGCTGTAATCAGAACTCAGTTTTTACTAATAAACTAATGAGTGTTTATGTGTGGTTTATTGCTAATAACAGGCCTACCTTTCACTCAAAAATACTTGTGAATTGGTGGTGCTGTCAGTGTTGTATCTATAGCAGTAGAAAGTACAGCTGTACTAGCTGCCCAAATTGATTTAGTAGCTTCCGGTGAGCTTGGCTATGATGCTGTGAGCAGTTATATGAAATAGTCTAATTGTAACCTATGTATTTCTACTATTCCAATGTACTTTTGCACTAAAAGTTAATAACTGTGCTTAAAATTACTAATTTTCAGTTCTTAAACACTCTTCATGTGGAATAGAGAGAAGGCATCTAATTTTAAACAGTTGATGTATCTTTCAGCTCTCCTCAGTTCTTATGCTTACTTTACTGCTTGAAATTCACAGAGTGCCTCGTCCTGGATAATTAGGAATATTTCTTAGAAATTACTTTTTCTGTCCTTATCTGTTTAAAGATATATATTTTGTAATGTATTTACTGCTAAGGTAGAATACGCCAAAGCAATCACTATGTATCCACATAGTTATTACATGAATATTAATGAAGAAGAAAACCCTGTTTCAGCGTTTTATCCTGACCCTTCGTCTTGTGTATGTCCTGCTTGCTTTTGGATTAACCAAATACTGAATAAGAAATGAACAAGAAAGTCCTCGTTAAAAAATGCCATCTGTTATTAAGTGTTCAGAGGTTGGAGCGTTATTTGCTAAAATGAAGTTTTAAGAACTAAATTAAGGACTAAATTAAGAACACAGTGCAAGAGTGGATTGAGGTCATGCTCAAGGCCAGCATTGCTAACTTTCCTCACTGCATATTTAAAGCTAATACTACTTACATTTTTCTCTGATTCAAGCTAGGTGAACTGTTTTGGGTGTGTAGGCAAAATTATATATAGATAAAGGCAAACTCAAACATTTAAGACTGTAGTTACTCAGTCCTGTGAAATATGTAGGTGTCCTGGCATTGTACACATGGCTGTCCTGCCTAGTTTGTTTGTTTGTTTTATAGCAATACTAGATGATTGGGCTGATAGTTCAGATAGTTCAGAGTCTTTCCTGGAATAACCCTTGGAGCCACTTAGAATTACTCTTCTAAGAATGACTATTCCTGGCAAGAGATGAGTAGGATTACAGACCACCTGAATCCATTTTTTTTTTTTTTTTTTTTTTTTTTTTGTGGACAAACATGGTTTGATGTCAGCATTTAAGTGCCTTAGGATCTGAGTAATTTTCAATAGGAATAGCTATAGCAATTTCAAACAATAGCAATTTGAAGGTATAATTTTACTTGGAATTTTGGAGAAAGGAAATTAATCCTCCTGTTGTCGCTGGCAGGTCATTCTTCTTACAGGCTTTATAAGTTTGTAGTCCTGCATACAATGTGGTATTATACACTCAAGTACCATGTGCAGACATTAGAATTTGAACTGATCTCTCTGAATTATAATTCTCTATATTATAATTCTCTATATTACAGAACAGAAGAGCATTACAAAACATCAAGAGCATAATACTCACCTATATTGTTCAAATGAAGCTTATGATAGAATGAATTACTTTAGAGGTTGCAAGAAAGAGAAAAGCAAAACTTCACAATACTTTTAAAAGAAGAACTGCAGATACTTGTGAAGTGTTGAACTGGGAAACAGGATCATTTTGAGATGGGAGTCAAGCAAAATACCTCTCAGAGCAACTGGGGTTCAGATGCTACTGAGGTTTGACCATCATGAGTTGGTAAGGACCAGAGAGATGTGGATCAGCTTTTCTCTGTTCCCTTCTGCTTTTTATTTGTTCTACCACTGTGCCACTTTTACTTTTTATGTGTGAATTTAGCATTCCACCATACTGTGCATTATGTCTCAAACTATGCTTTACATCTTTATTATTATTTGACCTGACCTACTCTTTTTAGCTTATTTGCTTCTGGCTCAACAGGAATCTATGAAATAAGATACTTCGAGTCCTGAGGTACTTTGCTGTAGTGAAGGCATCGTATCTCTGCATCTACTCTGTCTCCAGTGCTCTCTGTACTTCTTGCCCCTGAAATTTCCAGCCTACAGACTGACTGGTATTTGAGTATACAGTATGTTACTATTTAAATGTCACCAATTTCCATTTATTCTCTCCCTTTCTCTATCTCTCTCTCTCTTTTTTTTAAAAAAAAAAAAAAAAATCTAATTTGATCACTTGTAAAATTAACATTTACCTCTTGCTATAATTTTATTTTTATGCTTTCATACCTTACTATATTTTTTACACTTCTTTCATTGATTTCATTTACATTCTTGGCGAATCTGCTGTAAGATAATGCTGTTTCCATTTTCTGTTTCCATTGTTTAACAAGTATTCTAAGAAAATAAAGTTTTGTGATTCAGGACAGACATCCTGCTAATGCTCTTAATTATTTGAAGTTAAACAATTCTGATATTAATAAAATAAAATAGTGCCACAAATTACTTTCATGGTAATGAAAGTACTGTAAAAGGGCTAAAACATGATATTGAAAAAAATAAGAATCTGTATCCTATATATACATGCATTATCAGAGGATGTTATACCTATTGTATATCTCATAATATATATAATATATATTTACATCTTTGATTTAGTGCTCACCAACTAATCCATGTGCTCATACTTGTAATACTTGGGCATTGTTACACAATGGGAACTCCTCTGCTTCTCTGTGACTCCATATTACAGAAAAGCAATGGTCACCAGTCTCAACGGGTATTTTAATCAGATCCTGCTAACTGGAGATCTGTTTTTAATTAGGCCCAGAGAATATCTGCTAGATTTGCAGATTTAAGCAGAATCACACAGAATTTCTGGATCCCCATTGATTTTGTACTTAATTTCAGATTTGGGGAGCACTGGTTGTACAGGAGGAATGGGTCTGAAAACATGCTAGATAATTCTTACATTGTGGTAGGTTTTGTCAGAATGCTGCAGGAGATCCTTAGTGTCAGACCCAGTCTCGTCTGTATGATGACGAGTTGCAGTTTCACCCTCTCCATACAGCTTTTAGAAATTTAAACTTTTATCAAAGTGGGGGAGACATGACACTGTACCACTTATTTATTTATTTTTTTAAAAACAAAACTTTTTTTTTTTTTTTTTGGTCTTATAGACCTTATAAAAGATTATCCTCATTTTTGTAAGGGTCAAGTGCTAATTCTTTCTCATTCCTTAACTAATAAATCACAGCTCATAAGTGCTTTTAGACATTCTTATAAGGAGTGGCTGAGGGAGCTGGGGTTGTTTAGCCTGGAGAATAGAAGGCTAAGGGGAGACCTTATTATACTTTACAATTACCTTAAAGGAGGTTGTAGCAAGGTGGGGATTGGTCTCTTCTCTCAAACACAAGTGATAAGATGAGGGGAAATCACCTCAAGTTGCACCAGGGGAGCTTTAGGTTGGATATTAGGATAAAATTCTTTACTGAATGGTTGTGCGGCATTAGAATAGGCTGTCTAGGGTAGTGGCTATAGATGTAGAAACGTGTAGATGTAGAGCTTAGTAGCATGGTTTAGTGGTGGACCTGTCAGTACTAGGTTAAAGTTTGGACTAGATGACCTTAGAGGTCTTTTCCAACCTGAATGATTCTATGATTCTGCCTGCATTAATGTAGATCCCAGACTCAGCTCCAGCATATCACTTTCTAAGATGAGCCTTTCATTTGAGTTATAATATTTCATTAATGGAGAATTTGAAATTAACCTCTTTACTTCTTCAGAAGCTTTTCCTTGTATTTTTGTTAATTCCATATGATGGATTTATGCATTTGTTGGCTCAAAAGCTCACTGTTTTTTTCCACAAGTGGTTAAGAAATTCCAGCACTATTCATAGGGTACTTTGACAAACACATATTTATGGGACAGAGTACGTTTATGATTTTTTTTGGATCATAGCTTAGTTTTTCTTTTGTCAGCAGAAGTATGGCACGTGGCCTTTTACTAAGCCAAATTCAGTGCAATTTTAAGCTAACCAGATTCTGTTTGATATTTTTTCTCCCAAATTAATTTCAGTTTCTGCACATGACCTCTTCACATTGCCTTGTTCTCAAGTAATGAGAATGTCAGCAATTATTTGTGTAATAGTCAAGTGGTCTTTCTTGACCTCAATTTAGTTTTGGTCAAGTAATCTCTTACATGCCTAGTGTTTTTAACTACACATAACTACTCAGTACCTAGTACTAAAATAATTAGATAATTTGGTGAAATTTCCTGTGTAACTTCTATTTCTTGTTCAGTGATCTTGAATACAAATGTTATTTATAGTCTTAATTGTTACATTACTTCTGAGAATACATGGATCTGACTCTTTTTTTTTTTTTTTCCCTTAAAGTTTACCTTACTTTTTCATCTCTTTGTAAAGCTTCACAAATAGTCTGATTTCTTTTTGTTCAATAAGCTTCTTATACTTATATACTTACACTTACTTTTTCCAAGATTCATATTATTTGTATAATACTATTTTCATGTTACTTTAGGCTATATCACTATTTTTTTTTTTTCACTCTTTACATAGGTTGCCACAAGCATAGTCTTTCTTTTCCTTTCCTTTCCTTTCCTTTCCTTTCCTTTCCTTTCCTTTCCTTTCCTTTCCTTATTATTTTCTATTATTTTTTTGCATTTGCAATCCCAATTACTCCAACAAATTTTTGATATATGTATTTTTCAATCTCTTAATCTATGGCTAGATATTCCCATTTCATTATCTTGTTTTTTATTTTCTTAGCCATTTAGTATTACTGTAGAAACACACTTGTGACTGTTTCCGTCCCCTGCTTTGGTCCCCTGCTAAATGTACTATTTAAATTGCAAGCGTTATGTTTCACATTCTTTTTCAGTCATTCCTAAACTATTTTTGTATCCTGTTTCAGAAAGGAAAACCTTTATGTATACGTCTTTAGACACAACTTCCCCAAGCCAGTGCTCTTCCATAGCTTTTATCCTGTTAGCTTTCCTGAGCTCCTCAGTTTCTAAGCTCAGTCACAGTTTTCTTGATTTAACTGTCAACAACTTTGCTCTCAAAGTCATGTTGTCCAACACAGGGCTATAGCAAGAATTTTATCCTAGGAAGATGTTTAATGGATGTGCACTCATACAAATAGTGCTATTCCTGTTAAAACTCAGTGTTTTTAAGCAATCTTTTACATATCAAGAAAATGTGCTTGTTAACATATTTCGTACTATTTTATTTATTACATTACTTTCCATTGTGCATGGAGGAGAGGTGGGAAAGGGATGGCACCAAGTAAAAGTACTCTTGTGGGTAACAATAGCATATCTGGCTTTGGTCACATTAATTTGAATAACAGTATTCAAGGTCCCCAGTGTAGAAATGTTTTTGAAGGTTAGGTGATATTGCTGATGTTAATATTAACAAGAATTTCTATGGATAACATCAACAAATGGCAAGAAATGAAGTATACTAGAGAAAGCTTTAATTTTGCTTTTCTTTTTTTTTCCTTTTGTTTGTTTGTTTATTTGTTTTCTGTATCTCATGGGTGTTTAGATTTGAATTGCACCTACAAATCATTAACTTCAGGGATGTGTAAGGTATAAATTTTGCTTCACGTTGTTTATTTCATGCCATATTGTGCTCAACAGAGTTCTACCTGGAGATCATTTAAAATCCCCATGATGGATGCTTCAGCAATCCAGTTTACATTTCTCCCATTGCATAGGAAGAGCTTCACACATATTTACAACAAACCCAACAAACGTATGATTGCTTTGAGGCATATAATCTGAGACTATAATGTGCCTGCCAGAGAAAAATGTTTGTCATCACTTAACTAGGTCAATGACCGATTTCCACAGTTCAGAGTACCTACACTTCCAGAAAAAAATAATAATAGTTAAAAGATGACTTTTCAATATTTCCAGTATAATAATTTCCCTGCAATTTAATGCAGAAGATTCTTTAAAGTTGATTCACAGGCAAGTAAATGAAACCTCATTTGTCTGTCCAACATTTCTTATTAGCTTTTTATATATATGAAATATGTGATGAGAATCTCTCAAGAAAATAAATTTAAAGGCTGAAGACTTTTTGTAACATTTTTCTTCTCACTCAGGAAACAATAAAGTTGTTTTACAGAAAATGTACTGTTTTTAATCTCTAAAAATCATGATAATTTGAATAGAAAAATAGAACAAAAAAAGATGGAATATTGACAAAAGCCTAAGGATCTGTGAAAAACTGCCTGTCCAAATGTTTTACATGAGGGCATGCTGGTCTGTGATGATTCCAAGTAAGAAAGGCACTCAAACTGTGCAATATATCATTTAAAATGTTATTTATCAGAGCTGACAGTATAAGGAAAGTGAGAATAGATAATCTTACAGTGAGATAATAGATAATCTTATAGTGAGAATAGATAATCTTACATTCCTTTAGATACTGGGAACCCAGAGTTGTTCAGCATCAAATGAGCCTCTTATCCACATGTAACACACAATGCAGACCCTGTCTGTAGAAAGAGTTGCCCAGTTTTGCTCAGCCATTCTATTACAGGATTGTCTTACAAGAAAACAATTATTTTCATTATTTCTCTGCTATCCAACAAAACAGATGTTCACAAGAAAATTCTTTGATGCACTTTTAGATAAAGGTAAGGACAAGCACCTGGAACAGAGTGGGAGCTTCCTGCAGCTCCTCTGTTACGAGGAGCCAACTGAGGTTATCCTATGGCCAAGGAAGCTCTGCAGCGCAGCACTGCCTGAAGGTCACGCTCAATGTGTAGAACCTTAGCCTCCTCACAGAACCTGTGAGGCCTTAGCCTCCTCAGGTTAGCTGCTATGTGGATAACTGACTCTTCGATGTCCACTGGTCTTCTGGTCAGGATTACTACAGTAACCCTAGCATTCTCTTTTTCCCTCTTAGGAATGAATCTATGTGTAGCCTTCTTTTATCTCTATATTAATTTCTTGAAATTTTAAAATTTAATAACTCATCACTTTTTTTTTTTTTTTTTTTTTTTTTAATGAGTCATATTCTCGGGGTGTATAAATTGCCATAGTAATTGTAGTAATTACCATATTAATCTGAACAATTTCATGCATCAGTTGCTGGCAAAGTAGTAGGTTCTATCAACATCTGAAAAATTATTTCTTTCATAGTATGAAAATCAGTGAAAGATATAAATTCTCATGGTTCTCCAAATGTGTCTATAGCTGTCTCAGGGAAAGCCTGTTCCTTCAGTGTCTTCATAATTGAATTTAGTTTGCTATTTTTATCAGCATTCAGGACTAGATTGACTTTTTAGCAATATTGTTGGTGAATTTTCCAGTTGGGAGAGCCAAAATTCTCAAAAAGAGTTTCTTTTTATCTCTTTTACACATAGTAGTTTTGTAGGCAGCAATCTCAAAATAATTATTTTTTATTTTTTTAAATTATTTTTCCACCTTACAGTGCTTTTTTACTATTAACAAATAAATTAAAATAAAATAAATGTTTGGAAACAGCTAAGTCAGAAAGCTGAGGGCCAAAAAGCATATGTGGTATAGATCAAAGACACTGAATATGCTGCACTCTATACTATTTTTGTATGTAAAAAAAAAAAAAAAAAAAAAAAAAAAAGTCCCAGAAAAAATATAGTCAAGAGTACAAGCTAGAAATTATTATTCTAAACACCGGGCTTTTTAATTATTTAGATTATTTAGTAGGTTGTAAGTGAGAATTACGAGTATCACCTGATCTGGTGATTTCAATATCCTTCTGTTTTAAATCAGATGTATAGTATATACTATCTGTAGTTTTTTCATCTTGATTTTAAGGTGTTCATTTGCATTTCATTTATATTTGTATAATATTGCTTTGTTATTCTCTTATCTCAGTTAAACTAGACATACAGTGGGGATTGTGCAGTATCTTGAACTGTGTCCAAAATTGAAATTGAGAGAATCTGTGCTTAGCTACTGCCTGCTCCAATGGGTTTTTCTCCCCTTGAGGGGAACCTACAGTCCATAGCTTTACTTTCTACTTTAAAGATTTTTGACAACTGACATTTCATCTTGACAGAACTGGATGGCTCACCATACAGCTCACATTAAGTCTGGCCAGGATTTAGGAACTGTTTGTTCCTCTGTATAACTCCCCTGATAGATTTCAGTCTACAGGGTTTTCTAGGATCATGTCAAAGCACACCATCAGGACCAGATTCTCTGGAAAATACAATAATGATCCTGCTTTATTCTAAAAGCAGAAATGAAAGCATTTCTTTTAAAATGAATTATTATGTAATTATAACCTGCAGCCCAGTACCTCCAGCCTTGCCATTGCTTACTAGGCAAACTAGATGGCCAAAGGCTTTCTACTGGCTCTGCAAGGCCTCAGGACAGAGGCTTGCTTCATCTGAAATTGTCTTGACCTGCCTGGAGCCTCTTTTCTTTTCCTTTCCTTTCCACTTTATTTATTTATTTATTTTACCTGCTGTAGCAACTTTTGACCTGATTTGTTTTAATTTGCTTATCTTTTCATGGTATAGTCATAATTTTTTAATAGTAAGGAATAAAGGTAAATTATTCTATGTAGGTTGAAATATTTGTGACTATAACATAATGACATAGCACAAAATAAATAAATAAATAAATGCAGCCCTGGTATTATAACAGGGACCCTGGAAGTGTGGGGACACTGCATGTGTCCCTAGTGTAGAAATGATTCATAAATAAATAAATAAAATGCACACTGGAGACTGATGCTATAAAAACAGACCAATTGTTAATGGAAGTAATGCAGATCGGGGAGCTGGTCAGAACTGGATTTACAGTAACTAAAATAACAAAGAAAAATAATACATAAAATGCACTGTACATAGTGCACTTGAAGGCAATATAGAGTTCCAGACTGCTAAAGAAAGAGCAGGGGCAGTACATGTGTTAGAAAACATATAAAAATCGTCTGAAGAGAAGGAAGAATTTCTTCTTCCTCACTGTGTACCTCCTGGAAAAGAAAAAATGCCATCATCAACCTCACCATTATTATTTCAATGAGGGGTTAGTTAAATGAGGAAGAATGGAAAATAAGGCTTAGACTGTCTTTACCTTTCTTTTTCCTTCTATTTGCTTTTCATGAACTGGCTTTCTGCATGTGTATTTGCTACATTAAATGTGCCTAAGAAATGGTCTCCCACTAGTTTAGCCTCTGGCAGATATCCATTCTCAATGGTTGCTTATGATGTGGTGAATTGCTTTCTTGATTTCAGCATATTGTCCAGAAATAAGACCATGCTATTTTAAAATACTTTACAGATCAATCTCTGATGTTACATACAATGAATTTAATAGCCTACTAAATACCAGTATTTTCTTCTATGTATCTATTTTGAGGCAGAAAAATCTTATTAGAAAATATTTTTTTCATTAATCCATTAACACTTTAATATATGTGAGAAATAGCAGGAAATATTTGTGCAATGATTTAGATGTAGGTGTTCCATTTGATTAACAGTATATTCCACTATATTATTCCAAATTCCAATATTATAAATGTATAAAACAAATTGAGTTGCATAGTGAAATTAGCTAATTTCTGCAGTGATTATGAAAAGATCTAAAATGTGATGTTTATACAGTACTGTTTCTACTGCTGACATAACATTCTCCAAGGTGGGACCAGAAATAATAATAATAATTTTTAAAAAAAGTATGAAAACTTCCAGAAACTATGTTAAGGCTAACAGGCACAAAGAGAATGGAGAGTTGATTGATGACATCTTACCTGGCTTTACTAAAGGCAATTCTTCCTGAAAAATTCTGGACTTTTATTCTTGGATTACAACATCTATGTATAATGGAAGAGTAATTTATATTATCTGTCTGGACGTGGGCAAACCTTTTGACACTGTCTCACATGACAACCTTGTCTTCAAATTGGAAAGACATAGATTTGGCAGATAGACCACTTGGTGAATAACAAATTTGCTGATTGTAGTCAACAGGTCCATGTCCAGATGGAAAGAAGTGATGAGTAGTGTTCCTCAGGGGTTTGTACTGGGACCAGTACTATTGAACATCTTTGTTGTTGATGTGGACAATGGCATTGAGTGCACCCACAGCTAGTCTATGGATGACACCAAGCTGAATGCTGCAGTTGACATGCTGGAGGGGAAAGATGACATCCAGAGGGACCTTGACATGTTTGAGAGGTGGGGCCATATGAACAATTTAAAGTTCAGCAAAGCCAAGTGCAAGGTCCTGCACCTGGGTTGGGGCAATCCCAAGCATGACCACAGGCTGGGCAATGACTGAATTGAGAACTTGGCTTTAACTACTGTTAAATTTATTGCATAAGACATTGTCTTAAAGCTCTAAAAAGTTTTAGGAAGTCTCCATCAGAAAACTAAGTTGTGGGGAGAGAGGAAACAAAACCAATAACAATGCAAACGTACCAGGAAAATGTATTTGGGCCATTTTGAAAATTAAAAAATAAGTTTTGAAACTTAAAAAATAAGTTTAGCATATCTGATAAAACACTGTTTCCTATATAGTCCCTGTTTTTTAAAGAGCAGGGAAGAATTACATGTAGATGCTGTCGATAAGATAGTGGTAGTTCATTTTACTATTACTCAACTCACATGAATGTTGCTTTTTCAGCCCTAACCAACCAACGAGAAGACCTCATTAAGATGGTGGTATTTAATTATATTAGTACTACTGGTAGCCTACTGTTAAAGTACGTAATTTACTTAGTTAAAGGTATCTATGTTTTTGGTATGGTTTTGCTTGTTTTTTGTTTGTTTTTCTCCCAGGCCTAATTTTCAAGGAAGGCTTGGTAAATTTACATTCTAAAGATTAGAGACTGAAAGAAAATTGTGAATATCTATTTATGAACTATTGAGCAGCAATAATTTAAATAACATATTATGTAGGCTTTTAGACTTCTTTAAAATTAACCTCATTATTTCAAAATTTTAACTACCAGTAAAGAATGGTAGTCAGGGGCATTTTCAAAGTCATAAATGAATACGGTGCAACACTGTTTTCCTCTGGCAGTCCTACATATTTCTCTATCATTGGGATAAAAACAGTCAGTGTACTTGTGGTGGTTTTACCCAGCCGGGCAACTAAGCTCTATCACAACTGCTCTCTCACTCCCTCTCTCCAAGGGAAAGAGGAAGTAAATACGATGGAAAGGGCTCAAGGGTTGAGATAAGGACGTGGAGATTGCTCAACAATTACTGTGACAGGCTAAACAGTCTCAGCATAGGGAGATTAGTGAAAATTATTACATGTTACTAACAAGCTAGAGAAGTGACAAAAAAAAAAAAAAAAAAAAAAAAAAAAGAAAAAAAACAAAAAACACCTTGCCCTCATCCACCTTCTTCCACCTCCTCCCTCGAGTGGTGCAGGGGAACAGGGGTTTGCAGTTAGTTCCTAACACTTTGTCTCCACCATTCCTTCACTGTCACTCTCTGCCCCTGCTCTACATGGGGTCCCTCCCACGGGATGCCATCCTTCCCAAGCAGAGCCTGTGGGGTCTGCCCACAGGCAGCAGCTCTTCAAGAACTGCTCCCACATTGCTCCATACCACGGGGCCCATCCCCTAGGAGCAAACTGCTCCAGCACGGGTCCCCCACGGGCAGCAGGTGCCCCCAGACCCCCTGCTCCTACGTGGGCTTCTCTCCATGGGCTGCAGCTCTGGCCCGGGGCCTGCTCCTGCGGGGGCTCTCCATGGCCCACAGCCTCCTTCAGGCCACATCCACCTGCTCCACCGGGGGCTCCTCCATGGGCTGCAGCATGGAGATCTGCTCCATGTGGGACCCATGGGCTCCAGGGGGACAGCCTGCTCCACCAGGGACAGGGGAACTTATGCTCCAGCACCTGAAGCATCTCCTGACCTCCTTCTTCACTTAATTGATAAGTGAATAATAATCAATAATTCTTCAAATTATTCAGACCATCTTCCAAATATACAACATCAGTGTAAATAAGACTAAATTGTTTACCATGTAAAATTTTCTCCAGACTCTGCTTTTAAAACTTACTCTCCCTTCTCTTTCTTCTTGTTTATGAACAGTGTCAGTTGACAAACATTTGGCAAAATATTGATAAATTTACATTCTAAATTTTTGTTTTTCTTCTTTTCATTGTGTAATCAATGAAAAGGAAAGCTTATTGTACTACGAGACAGTGAAACCTCAAATGTTTATAAGCAGTATGGTTGGTAAAGGAAAATAAATTGCAAGAATCAATTCTAAATACAGTTTAGCAGACCTTCTGCAGAGTGTTTTCTGAGTCATAGATTCTCTCTGACTACCTTGTGTCTAAGGTTACATTCTTTTGAAAGAAATCCCTGTGGTGAAAGATGTTAACTTTTTAACAAATCTGCTTCTTGAACACCTGCAAGAGTTCACTGTAAGCTCTATTTTCTCCTTTAAAATTTATTTTTCTCTCACTTTTTTTGGAGAACCTCTTGCCATTCATCTTTCACCTCAGTGGCTCTGATGTGATTTTTGGCACAGTCCTTAATGTCAGTGACTCAGCACTGGATTAATTTTACCTTTCCCTCCTTTCTTTACCCTGGCATTTTTCCTTTCTACTGGACTCCATGTATGCACTGCATCATGATTTTTGATGCTCTGAATTTTGTATTTTATAACAATATTGTATATCTTTGCAACTTTGTGAAAATCTCTAATTGGGATTCCTGAGATTAAAATCATCACTGATACTAGTCTTTAAATAGTGATTTTTAAAGTAGAAGTTTTCTTTCTTAATCCTGCTCCATTTTACATGCACTGCTGTTTTTTATCAAGAGAGCTATAAATTGGAGGATGAGCAGATTTGTGTTTTTAAAATTGTTATTACTGTGCATGACCAATCCATTGGTCAATCCATTTATTATAATTTAAATTACTTTCCTATTTAGAAAATCTTAAAATACCTCTGTGAAAGAACCTAATTTGACTTTGGCTATCCATAGATGTTCCAGATTTAGTTGTAAATTAGGAAAGCAAGGAATCATGTCTTAGAAACTTCTACCAGTGTGGAGACTCACTCCATAATCTCGTTTTATTTTTCTAGTGGGAAGTGTTAAAATAAAACATTACACAAGGAGTAATGGAGCATTTAAAATCATATTCAAATTCTGTTGAAGCTACTTTATTGCCTGACAGTTGTATTTTACGAGTTACAGCAGGATCAGCTATGTATCTGTACTCCTGATCCTGTTGTGACAGTACCTATACAGTCATCTGCCACTGGCTCAGAACGTATTTTGTCTTAAAGCTTTCTTATAAGCTGATAGGAATTGCACAATATGTAATTCATACCATTCCATTATTTTCACTCTGTGAGAAACACTAATCAGTTGCAGCACAGCACCAAATTTATTTATTTGGAATAAAAAGCACAGAAGATGACACTGATATCTTAGGACAGCTAAGTAACCAGATGGGGGGTTGTTTAGTGAAGTGGGAATGCATCAATTTGCTAAAAAGATGGCTAGTGCCAGCCAATGTGGACGTGACCAACCAGCCCCATGTACCTTGAGAAAAGATACTGCTTCCTGCACTGATTGCATTTAAGGGTATGGATTTAACACTGGAGACCATTAATAGAAAGGTCTTTGGCTTTTGTAGCAGAGAATCTGCTTGGTGAGTGGGAGATAGACTTTGTACTGGTGATTTCTTCTGTTTTCTTCATTATCACAACTGACTCACTGCTATAACCTTTCATTCTGTGAACCGTTCATCAGAGAAAGTGTGACATGTGCAAAGCTGTTTTTACTTTTTAACATTATGCAGCAATCTAATTTTTGTTCTACTGGCACATTTAAAGATGTTATATACAGTACATAACCTTGCAGAAATGTGTGAATGGATTCTGGAGCCAAGTTCCTCAGATTTTGTCACTCTTATTTGAATCCATCTTCACTAACTTCTTCATGAGTCTTTCAGTTTCACAGTTTAGTTTATGCTGGGAATTCTCAACTGTGTAAATGGTATTAAACTTACCAGAAAAGAAGCTGTCTAGACAGATGGTAGTATCTTGAATTTTATGCCTATGGATCAAAAAGTGCTTTACAAGCAAAGAGAATACTAACAGTTTAATACCGTAGAGGAATCCTTTAACTCAGCTTTGAGATACAGCATTGTCTGAGGTAAATGATTTAGAATAAGTTGTGTTACCATCTAATAATTTCTTCAACATAATTTCTTGGTGTCTTTGGACAAACACACATGTATATGTGCATATATATATGTATATATAAAGAATAGCAGTTATCTTTTAATATGTATGTTGCTGATCCCAAAGAAAGGATATAAAGTTCTATTTCATCCCAATAATTTGATATATATTTATGTATATATTAAATAATACCACAATCACTTTCTGCTTCATAGCTTTTTGAACTCTGCCAGCACGCTAAAGGCACTGCCAGGCCTAACAGTCACTGCCCATTTTGGGGCACCCTCTCACCTTGCCACAGACCAAGAACCCCTTTCAGCCTCCGAGGCCATCAGCCCCTGTCATGAGACTACAGCAGGGTCAGTCTCCAGCTCTCCACAGCCCTGCACTGCCCCAAAAAGCAGGGCCTAAAACTGTAGGACATATCCCATTCTAGCCTCAGCCTCAACCCCCATCCTTGCTGGCCCAATGCCCAGTGAGGGGGCTGCCATTCTCCCTGGAGTTGACAGTGGAATGTGATGTGCCCTGCCTTCAAGACCCCTGAGGTTCCCAGTGCCTGGACCCTCCAGGGCTTCCAGTTCTTACTGAGCCGTGACACTCCACTTCTCAGATGCATGGAAGACATGAAAATAAATTGCTAAATTCCTAATATATTACTAAGCTCTTTGGCAATTTTAAATTATAATAATAAATTCTAATAATGCTAATTTTAAATTAAATTAACAGAACTATAGATATAAATATTTGACATTAAATTTCAGTTTTTCTTTCCAAAAGTTTTTTATGCATAGCAAAGATTTTCAAACCACAATAAGAGTAGATATGTGAAATATATATATATAGTATAATTACTATGCATAGAAAAAAAATATCCCTTTTTATTGGTCTAAATATTTGCGTGCATAGGATTGTATTACTTTTTCCAGACATCATTGTATTTTAATGGTAGGACATACCATGGTGAAGAACTTTTGTTGTTGGTGGTGGTGGTGGTTTTTTTTGTTTGTTTGTTTGTTTCTTTGTTTTGTTATTCTAGCTTTGATTTTATATATTTCCCTTTACCTAATCTGTTCAAAACAATTCTGTTTGCCAACAAATACAATATTTCAATGCATTTGCAGTACGTAGTGACAGTGCTACTGGCGCAATTCATTTTTATTAGCCATGTTATTAACAGGTCTACCAGAATATAAAGCTCTCAAAAAGGCTTTCTGTTGAGGGGCGGAAGCCCTATTTTAATTATCTGAGTCTAGGCAAGCATCCTCCAGTTAAATACATAAATGCCCAGTACCTTCAACCTCTTTTATAATGAGTCACTGCAGACATGAACAAATATATTTATTATCTGGACCATTGGATGTTAGTCATGTGTCCATGCATGTGTCCACCATTGAAGTACCAGATATATCAATAGATCATTGTGAAGTGGAATCATTGTAAAGTGGAATTTGCCTTTATTTTAGTTCAGCTTTTCTTTTTTTTTTCTTTTCTTTTCTTTTCTTTTCTTTTCTTTTCTTTTCTTTTC
>NC_048894.1:141520124-141548355 GCF_011077185.1 Oxyura jamaicensis
TTTCTTTTCTTTTCTTTTCTTTTCTTTTCTTTTCTTTTCTTTTCTTTCCTTTCCTTTCCTTTCCTTTCCTTTCCTTTCCTTTCTTTTCCTTTCCCTTCCCTTTTTTCTTTTCTTTCTTTCCAAAATTATATTCTTGAAATTCTCCTTTACCTTTCCCCCTCCACTATTCCTCTGTTTATAAGTCTATGAAATGTATTAATAGATATCATGGTCTCATCTCAAAAATATTTTCAAAGAAAGTGGGAGCAATTAATCTTTTTCACAATTAATTAACTTCAGTTTAATCAGCAGTATTAATCAGCACCTTCCAACGGGTACTTAGACTTTGAAGCTCTGCTTATAGTGATATGTTTTCACCTTCAGTGGCATGACAAAAAAATCATAGGATGAGAAAACAAGCTTAAAGTCATTTTGTTTCAGACATTATTTTGGCATAAGCAACTTAGATGTTAGTGTGACAGTGACAGTAATAGTAGTAATTCTTTCAACTTGCAAATATTTTATTTCTCCTTATGAAGCTGAAAGTTGTGTGCTTGGATATTGCAGTTTACAAGCTTTAAGCTTAAAGTTTTATGACCTGAGGAATTGGATATTGTGGAGACAACCAGCAATCTAAATCTGTTTGTACAAACAGCTTTCGCAGCTGCTGTTAGGACACACTGAAATGAACTCAGAGAACCTTTCAATTGCTTTATCTATTTGTGTATTCCAGTGCTAGAGCAATGCTGAAGCAATCTAAAGCACCTTTACACCTCATAGATACAATTTAGAGAAGATGGAAAGTGCTTTATTTTCACTCCTAATCATAGCCATGTCAATGAATGCTTCAATTTTTGCATTTCCAGCACTACAGCAGTCTGGCATTATATTTAGTAATGCATGATTAGAAAATCTTCTCAGCCTCAACAATGAAACAGGTGTGTGTGCAGTGTAGTGCTTTATTTTGGTAATCTATCTGGGAGAATGCATAAAGATGTAAAGTGTTTTGTTTTGTATTTTAATTAAGATTTTTATTATTATCGTTTATTTATTTAACATAGGATGATTGGAAGAAGTGCATTTTGTCATTCTGAATTGAAACAACTTGAAGGCACATGGTCTCTGGTTAGGTAAGATCCCTACACTCACTGACACTATGAGTGAATATGAGGGGGATTAGGATGAAATTCCATCCTGCACTGCATTCTCATTTTCTACAACACCATTAGGAAAATACAGTGCTTCTCAAAATGGTGTAGGCTGTAGGAGAGTGGTGGTACTGTGGTGCTTCCTTCTCTCTGTCCTTTTCATGTGCTGGCTAGATGATTTAATTTCCATGCCGTACTGGAGCTTCCCCTAGTTTGACAGGTCCTTTCAGATATCCTTCAGCATTATGCTGTGTAGAAAGTTTCTTAAATTAATTTTTCTCTCATATTGCCACATTTTCTCTATTATTAAAGTACAAGGTAATGAAACTTTAAATCCTTCAGGAATCTTTTTCCATATTCTCAGACTGTCTCCAATAAACCATTTTACTTTTTTCCTACATAAGCAAATTTTATTCTGAAGCTAAGTGATAGCTGCAAGGAGGAGTTATCAAATGCACTCTCAAATCATCAAGTACTTCTATACATTTGCAAATGCTTTATGAAATACTCCTAATCTTGGGGTAGCCTGCTCATGTCCTGAACCCAGGTTCAGTGAGCCATGAAAAGACATAATGAAACCTTGAAATACAGCCACTTATTCTAATCAGCACTGGGAAATAAAATAAATAAAATAAAATAAAATAAAATAAAATAAAATAAAATAAAATAAAATAAAATAAAATAAACAGTCTTCTTAATGAAAACTTAAGTATAAAATAAAACCTCCTTGGTCATACAGCTTGCCTCTAAGTGGACATTATTTTAACATCACCATTCATGTACTAACAAATAACAAAACTGCATATAACATAACTATTTAATTTCTGCCAGATAGATAGTACCTGATGTGTTTGCAGAATATTATATCACTTACCACACATTTGAGGTACCTGTTGTAAAAAGGAGGCATGAAAAATGTAAAAGCATTGTGTTCATTTTTTTTAACATCTTTTTTTAGATCTTTGTTATATCGGAGTTAACTTCCGATAAAACGTAAAATACTAGAGCAAATCTTTCAATTTCCTGGGAGCTATGAAAACAAAACAAATCAAAACAAACAAAAAAACCAACCTCCTTTTCAATGAAAAATCTGCTTTGAAATAAGAGGTATGTCTACTACCCCTTCGTAAATGTAGATTCTACTTGGCCCATCCCTATGTACCCATTGCACATAGCTATCACTTTGAAATGTAGTTGCCTTATATTTAAAAATCTGCTATGTACTTCTGTTTCTCTGATTTTATCACAGACAGGAAAGGAAGGATAAAAACTGGTAATGGGTCAAGAATTTTATTCTGACTACAAAATAGAACATTTTTTTTTTTTTTTTTTTTTTTTTTTCCCTGAAGCTTTGACATTTGTACACAAATGGTTTCCTATGATAGGACAACCAGGTAGATTTACAATTTCTGGAATTTTGCTCTATTGCAATTCCCTTGAAGAAACACTCTGCCAGCTGTATGCGTAATTATCACTGAACCTACAGTGTTTTTCAGAAATTGAATTTTTGATCACATTTTGCCTCCAAGAACCATTGAAATAAGCAAACTTTGTGTTTGCCTGCATTATACATTGTGATAAAGGTGATAAACTCATGTTCAGTAGAAAACATGCAATTATCTGTTAAGATGCTAATTTGACTTTTCTAGGCTTGAAAAACATGATTAATTTTGATTTTGGATACTAGCTCACATTTTTTCTTGTTACATTATCCATGTAGAATGGTGTTATACTGCTTCCTTCAACCTTACAGTAGGTCGAATAACAGAATTTAATAACAGAATTCTATTAGTATGAATATGGGGGCTTTTCCAGATGGATGCATTTGAAAAATGGTATCCATTGAATATCAGAGCCAATAGGTTTTTTTTCTAAGGTGATATTAATGAAGAGTGCTTCTTTTTGCTTGAGTGATTTCTTTAGATAACAGATTGAGTTTGAGGAGACACTATGTAAAAAAAACATATATATATATATATATTTAATTTCACATTTCTTTCTCGGTGTGATTTATACAGCTGACACGAAGAATAATCTGTAATTGCTAAAGTATATATCAGCAAATACTGGCCAAACAGTATCATTATGTGATATTGTACTTTGCATACTTGGATGTTAAAGTTTCTTCCATGCCATGAAAACAGTATAGATATAAATTCTATGCATAATCTCTTCTGAAGAATGAATTTTACTGATATTTTAAGCCACATCAAGACTGACATCCCAGCCATTCTTACTGTGCATAGAAATAACTGAGTTCCATGGCTGTCAGCAATAGCTCAGCAGAATTATACTTAAGAACTTTAAGGGTCCGCAGGGTCCTAGAAGCTTTGTTTGTTTATTTGTTTGTTTTGAATGGATTCTGTGTCCTTTAACACTAAAATGAATAAGATCCATTATTACTTATATGGAGCTTTCTGCATGGATAGAGTAAGATTCCAAAGCTCACTGCTCACCGTTTACCAGGCTCTGTGGAGAGACAGTAAAGGAATACAGTCTGCCCTAGATATATGTAATTTATTAATGCAAAAAGGAAGTAAGTCCTAGCTATAGGACTGCACATTGCCTTTCAGGAATCTGACATGTTAATATTAGCACTATACTTATGACATGATCTTCTTGCTGTTAAACCCACATTTGACTTGTATTGTATTTTAAAAGCAGTCTTCCCGAGAGTTTGGGCTTCAGTCATGCTCATGAATATTAATAAAAAAGTTACCTGTCATTTTTGTTTCCTTGTTGCTTCAAACCAGCTATAGTGGGTTAAAAAGTTTGTGGCTAAGCTTCTCTAATATTTCTTAAACTTTCATTTGGAGGGTTGATGCATGTATGGAGAGATATGGGCAAATGTCAAACTGCTTCAAAATTAACTTAATTGTTTTGATACTTTCTGCTGTATGTAAATTTGGTTAAAGCAAAGGATAAACTGTTCAGAAAATTATTTTTGGATTTCATATGATATTTATTTTTTTATATTTGAGATAGTAGCTTAGCTTGTGAAGACTTCATGGCAGAATGCATTCAACTGGAATGTAAGGTATTTGAAACAAATTGAGATTGATGATTTATGGTGCAGTTTTTGATTGGGAAGACTCTGTGATACATCATTCCCATTTCTGCTTGTTTGCAATTCTTTTGTAATAACTTGTTCTTTCTAATTCCTTTTTTTTTTTTTTTTTTTTTTTTTTCTTTTTCCCATGTTTGGAGTAAGTGATCAGATATTGAACAAATGAAAGGGGTGATAAGTTCACAGAACTGAACAACAAAGTACAGAAAAATGCAATCTTATTTTTAGTACTTCAGACTAGAACCCATATATGAATCCAAATTTGGTTGCTCACTTAACATTTGCCTTCATGAAGGTTCCCTATGAATATAATAAAAGCTTTACTACAACTTACAAAGAATTTTTCATGAAACTCATTTTTCATTCTAAAATCCCGATCCGCTCTAATTTTTATTTTCTGCTATCATGTATCCAACTGAATATTAAGAAAATATTTTCCCATTAAAAAAAAAAAATAATAATAATCCAAAAGAAACTAGAAACTAAACTAGGAATGATGGCATCAAGTGTGTGAAGATGCATATTCCAAATCTTATGCTATTAGTTATTTTCACACCCTTGTATACTATTTGAAAGGACACTTCTAAAAATAATGGTTTTCATTTTTTATTTTTTTTTCTGCTAACTTCTAGCAGAATACTACAAAAAATTAGATAAAGACTATCCTCCCCACCACATCACACCACGTTGTTGAAGAAATGATGCAATCAATAGAGTAGCTGATCAGTTTCTTCCTTTCTATGGTGGCCCCATTAATAGGATATCAGCCACTGCTGCCAAAATGCCAAAGGGATTGCATTAGACTTACAGGGATTGAGCTGGTACCAGCTTGCACCAACAATGAGCTGATAGCCACAGGGCTGTTGCCTTGCCTGTGTCATGGCCATGGATGGACAAGGCTGGAGAAATCCAGTCACAGTCACTGCATATTCCTTGGAGTTGGGAGAGGCCGTGTTGCACCTTCTAAGCAGTGTCCAGAAAGCAGTGTGGGAGAAACTGGCAGGGTTGGAAAATACATAAAAATAGGTTCATAAATATCCAAATGTGAAAAGGAAAGGACCTCCACCACCATGAACATTGTGCTTCTCTTGAAGACTTCAGGATCCTTATGATACATGATAACCTCCTCCAGCTCATTTCTTCTTGAGACAGGCTGATGCTGTTGACCTAAGGAGGAGCTCAAGGAGGAGGTGGAGAGGTTGAGGGATATCAGGGAGTGTGAGCGGGAGATCGACTGGTGGAGCGACTCCCTGCAGGGCCTCAAGGAGAGGTACTGGGGTGAGACACCCCAAATGGGGGTGGACCCCCTGCCCTGTCGCCGTCAGGCAGAGGGAGGGGATCTGGGAGTTGAGGAGGAATGGAAAAAGGTCCCTGCTCGACATCGCAGGCGATGTCCTCCCCTTCCAGCCCCACCTTCCCAGGTGCACTTACTCAACAGGTTTGAGGCCCTGGAGATTGAGAGACCGGTGGGTGAGGAAGAGGTAGCAAGTGTACCCAGGAGGATGACTAGGGCGAGGAGGTCGACTCCACACCTCAGGACTGCCTCCACCAAGAAAGACAGAAGGGTGATTGTTGTGGGAGACTCTCTCCTCAGGGGAACAGAGGGCCCTATTTGTCAGCCTGACCCTACCCGTAGGGAAGTCTGCTGCCTCCCTGGGGCCAGGGTCAGGGACGTTGCCAGGAAGCTTCCCAACCTGGTTCGCCCCTCTAACTATTATCCTCTTTTGATAGTCCAGGCAGGTAGTGATGACATTGAAGAGAGAAGCCTGAGGGCTATTAAACGAGACTTTAGGGGACTGGGATGGTTAGTGGATGGAGCGGGAGTGCAGGTGGTGTTTACGTCCATCCCTACGGTGGCAGGGAGGGGTACAGAGAGGACACGAAAAGCCCACCTGTTAAACTCGTGGCTCAGGGGCTGGTGCCAACACAGAAATCTTGGGTTTTTCGACCATGGGGCACTTTACTCGACACCCGGCCTGATGGCCGCAGACGGGTCCCTATCTTTTAGGGGAAAACGGATCCTGGGCCAGGAGCTGGCAGGGCTCATTGAGAGGGCTTTAACTATGTAAGAAGGGGGATGGGGCTGAAGCAAGGATTGTTGGCACTGTGCCAGGGGGAACAATAGCAAGGCCGGGGGATAAGGCAATGGCCCAGCTGAAGTACATCTACACCAATGCACGCAACATGGATAACAAGCAGGAGGAGCTGGAAGCCATCGTGCAGCAGGCAGGCAGTTGCCATCACGGAGACGTGGTGGGACCACTCTCATGACAGGAGTGCTGCAATGACTGGCTATAAACTCTTCAGAAGGGACAGGCAGCACAGAAGGGGTGGTGGAGTGGCTCTCTATATTAGAGAGTCTTTCGATGTTGTAGAACTCGAGGCTGGGCATGACAAAGTCGAGTCCCTTTGGGTTAGGATCAGTGGGGCCAACAAGGCTAGCGTCCTGGTCGGGGTCTGTTACAGACCGCCAAACCAGGACGAGGAGACGTATGAGGAGTTCTACAGGCAGCTGGCAGAAGTTGCAAAATCGTCAGTGCTGGTTCTCGTGGGGGACTTCAACTTCCCTGACATATCCTGGAAGCACAACACAGCCCAGAGAAAGCAGTCTAGGAAGTTTCTGGAGAGTGTGGAAGATAGCTTCCTGACACAGCTGGTTAGTGAGCCTACCGGGGTGGCGCCCCGCTAGACCTTCTCTTCACAAACAGAGAAGGACTGGTGAAGGATGTGATTGTTGGGAGCTTTCTTGGGCAGAGTGACCATGAAATGGTGGAGTTCTCTATTCTTGGCAAGGCCAGGAAGGGGACCAGTAAAACCACTGTATTGGACTTTCGGAGGGCTGACTTTGTGCTGCTGAGGACACTGGTTGGTAGAGTCCCTTGGGAGGCGGTTCTGAAGGGCAGAGGAGTCCAGGAAGGCTGGGCGCCCTTCAAGAGGGAAATCTTAATGGCGCAGGAAAGGTCTGTCCCCACGTGCCCAAAGACGAGCCGGCGGGGAAGAAGACCAGCCTGGCTGAACAGAGAATTGTGGCTCGAGCTTAGAAGAAAAAAGAGGGTTTATAATCTTTGGAAAAGTGGGCAGGCCACTGGGGAGGACTATAAGGATATCGCGAGGCTGTGCAGGGAAAAAATTAGAAAGGCCAAAGCTCATCTGGAGCTCAATCTGGCTACTGCCATTAAAGATAACAAAAAATGTTTTTATAAATACATCAACATGAAAAGGAGGACTAAGGAGAATCTCCATCCTTTACTGGATGCGGGGGGAAACTTAGTTACAAGTGATAAGGAAAAGGTGGAGGTGCTTAATGCCTTCTTCACCTCAGTCTTTAACGGCAATACCGGTTGTTCTCTGGATACCCAGTACCCTGAACTGGTGGAAGAGGATGGGGAGAGAGATGTGGCCCTCACTATCCATGAAGAAATGGTTGGTGACCTGGTACGGCACTTGGATGTGCACAAGTCGATGGGGCCGGATGGGATCCACCCAAGGGTACTGAGAGAACTGGCAGAGGTGCTGGCCAAGCCGCTTACCATCATTTATCAACAGTCCTGGCTATCGGGGGAGGTCCACTTGACTGGCGGCTAGCAAATGTGACGCCCATCTACAAGAAGGGCCGGAGGACTGACCCGGGGAACTACAGGCCTGTCAGTTTGACCTCAGTGCCAGGGAAGCTCATGGAGCAGATTATCTCGATAGTCATCACGCAGCACTTGCAGGGAAAGCAGGCGATCAGGCCCAGTCAGCATGGGTTTATGAAGGGCAGGTCCTGCTTGACGAACCTGATCTCCTTCTATGACAAAGTGACGCGCTGGGTGGATGAGGGAAAGGCTGTGGATGTGGTCTACCTTGACTTCAGCAAGGCTTTTGACACCGTTTTCCACAGCATTCTCCTCAAGAAACTGGCTGCTCTTGGCTTGGACTGGCGCACGCTTCGTTGGGTTAGAAACTGGCTGGATAGCCGGGCCCAAAGAGTCGTGGTAAATGGAGTCAAATCCAGTTGGAGGCCGGTCACTAGTGGCGTCCCCCAGGGCTCGGTGCTGGGGCCGGTCCTCTTCAATATCTTCATTGATGATCTGGATGAGGGCATTGAGTGCACCCTCAGTAAGTTTGCAGATGACACCAAGTTAGGTACGTGTGTTGATCTGCTCGAAGGTAGGAAGGCTCTGCAGGAGGATCTGGAGAGGCTGGACCGATGGGCCGAGGTCAACTGCATGAAGTTCAACAAGGCCAAGTGCCGGGTCCTGCACCTGGGGTGCAATAACCCCAAGCAGAGCTACAGGCTGGGAGGTGAGTGGTTGGAGAGCTGCCAGGCAGAGAAGGACCTGGGAGTGATGGTTGATAGTCGGCTGAATATGAGCCAGCAATGTGCTCAGGTGGCCAAGAAGGCCAGCAGCATCCTGGCCTGTATAAGAAGCAGTGTGGCCAGCAGGGCCAGGGAGGTGATCGTCCCCCTGTACTTGGCTCTGGTGAGGCCGCACCTCGAGTACTGTGTTCAGTTTTGGGCCCCTCGCTACAAGAAGGACATCGAGGTGCTCGAGAGAGTCCAGAGAAGGGCTACGAAGCTGGTGAGGGGCCTGGAGAACAAGTCTTACGAGGAGCAGCTGAGGGAGCTGGGCTTGTTCAGCCTGGAGAAAAGGAGGCTCAGGGGTGACCTTATCGCTCTCTACAGGTACCTCAAGGGAGGCTGTAGCGAGGTGGGGGTTGGTCTATTCTCCCACGTGCCTGGTGACAGGACGAGGGGGAATGGGCTTAAGTTGCGCCAGGGGAGTTTTAGGTTGGATGTTAGGAAGGACTTCTTTACCGAAAGGGTTGTTAGACACTGGAACGGGCTGCCCAGGGAAGTGGTGGAGTCACCATCCCTGGAGGTCTTTAAAAGACGTTTAGATGTAGAGCTTAGGGATATGGTTTAGTGGGGACTGTTAGTGTTAGGTCAGAGGTTGGACTTGATGATCTTGAGGTCTCTTCCAACCTAGAAATTCTGTGATTCTGTGATTCTGTAAGGTCACAGGGAAATATTGGAAGAGTTACTATAACACCAGAGAAAATGGATAGAAGTTAAGTTCTCATGCATTATAATTTTATAATACATAATATAGTATAAATATATTAATAATATATACTATTATATATTATATATAATAATATACAATAATTTTTATAGAATAATTATTACTGAGACCTTTCTGTCTTAATATAGACAATGGACATTAGTATTGTTGTAACTGAATTAACAATGATTGTTATATCTTTATTAGCATACCAAAACAGTAGTGGAACTATCAGCAAAATCTTTTCCCCACATATACAGCATATTCCTCTTTTTGCCCATAACAAGATGTTGAGTGTAATAACATGCTGGAAGTCTGATGTGCTCTGTTTAGCTAGTCTAAGTAATCAGGAATTGCCAGATTAATTCTTTTGTCAGAATGTAATAGGGAAAATTGCTTAGTTCAGATATCTCAGAGTAAAGCAAGACTAAGTGGCTTATGGATTTATTAATGACACATAATTAATGAACAATCAGTGAACTAAAGATTGAACCAATTTCTGAATTTCAATTAAAACAAAACAAAACAATACAAAACAAAACTTATGAAATGTTAATAATTGCCCATAGATTTCCCAGTTTCCCTAAAATGCTTTAATCACACACACACACACAGAGTTACAGATACATCCACTCTCCTGAGTTTGGGGGTTCCCCTACTTGCACATCTGTCCTGTGGGTGCTCCAGCTTTGGGCATGCTTGTGTTTCTCCTGACCCATATGCCAGCAAGGAACCACCCACCCAGTTCAGGTTCACTGTCCCCAGTCATGTTTCTCTGTGTGCTGCACCCCATGCTGATGCTCCAGAACCTGGGAGCAGACACTTCATACCGATTGACAGGCCATGATCCCAATTGAGAGCAGCACTCTCTGTTGCATCTATTCCAAGGACTCCCCCTGCCATTAAAAATATTCATGCTTCTTTTTTACCTCTTTTCAAGCTGAATGCTTTGTTTCAAATGTCTCCCTTTGATTACTTAGCTACTGTTGAATCTGACTGATGATCAACATCTTCTTTAACATGATGAGTTTTGTGTGAACACCCTTCAAAACAGTTTTGGTAGTCCCACTTTCATATAATGCATATATTCACATTCCTGTCTTAAGATCTGCTGTTATCCAGGCCACAGGTGAACCTCATGGGCACTCCACATCAGTATAAATGAATAAGAAAGTCAAAGAGTAATATGACGTGACATTATAAGAGCAAAACATTATAAAAGGATGGATGAAAAATGCAGCCATTCAGAATTAGTTCTAGGAGATTTTAATGACAGTTCTTGCAGCACTTCTCATGCTATACTGGGATGTGACTTCCTTCCGTTTTCCACATTTCAGCTTTGCATATGTCACCCTCTTCCATTGCTAACTGAACTGTATGCTAGGTTCCACATCAGATGTCCAATGTTTCGTTGCCATCCATTTTATTTACATCAGAGCAAAGAGTATGTAAAACCTCATTAAATTGGTAAAGATTTAATTTTCACCACTTTGCAGTCACTGCACACTTATGTAATTGTCTACTTAAGGTAAAAATCAATAAGATATCCAGCTCAATTTATCTACAACATTGTGCAGCTTCACCCTGTTAATTTCTCAAAATGAAATATATGTACATTCAATATATTCAGATTTAAATTTCTGTACATATTTGAGTATGTACAATAAAAGAGAAGTACATTTAAACAAGCATTTGATTTTTTCAGTGTAACTGATATTTTCTCAGATTTTTTTATACTTTAGGACAGAGAAATGAGGGAGGAAAGGAACAGACCCAAAAGCCATAATGACTTATATTTTGGATGTGATAATTACATGTGATATAGTACTTATGTGTCCAGATCCAGCTGGGAGAGAAAAAAATGGGCGAGTGTCCAGAGGATATGGAGAAAGCCTAGATGATGCTAGAAAGTTTACAAGAGTGGTATTTAACAAAATGGTTATGGGAGAAAGAACAAAGGAAGAGACAGATCTGCTGGGACACTGATATGAATGAAATCTGGCATCAGGAGATGCCCAATGTGATTTTATAAATACATTCATTTCCACAAAAGAGGAACAAAAATCCACACATAATTGGAAAGAAGAAACCTATGACATTATGTTCCCCTCTCATAAAATAAGGCATATGGTTATCTTGAGCATTGTGCAGTTCTGCTTTTAAAGACTGGCTGCCAGAACTAACAAAGCTTTTCCTGAAATGCTGAGATTTACATGCAAAGCATATTGGTGATTCTGTCTTTTGACCTGCAGCTTTTTCCTTATAATCAAGGTTTGTTTTTCCTCCCAAAGGAACTGCAGATATAAAACTGTAATAAGGAAAAGCACTCGAGTAAAGGGTAAATTACTTTTTTGGAAAATCATAGGTCTACAGAACAAAATAAAAATGGTAGTATAAATGCACTGGCTTTTACCATTGCCATCAAACACATTTTCTGAGCAGATTAAAATATATGTTTTCAGAAAGACTTTAATAAATGCAGCTGGATATGAAATTATATTCTAATCATGTAAGAGCAATAATGATATGAAGCACTTGGTTTACTAAGATTTAAAAACAGTTAAACACAGACAACTTAATATTTTTGTTAAATTAACTGACCTTTTTTTAGTAAATCTCTGAATCTTTTATTTTATTTTTATTATTTTTTCTTTCTAAGTTTAGAACTAGCAACTTGCTTTTTACCTTAATTTAGCATATTACATTAAAGGAACTAAAAAGACAAAATTAGCTATGTGGCAGGTGAAACTGGAATTTACCATGAGTGGAACAGAACTATGTTCCAAGTTATTTAGAAGAGGATTTATAATTTCTTTAGAAACTATCAATTGACTTTAGATGTTAGAATACTAATAAACAATATGTATTTGTGTGCATCTTCTCCTCACTAAAATTTAAAATGTTGGCCATAAAAGCTGAAAATTCTCCATTTTCTAAAAAAAATAAAAAATAAAAAAATAATACAGGAAAGATATTCTCAGTCATCTCTTGTTGTTCTTTTGAAGTGGATTTTTAATGGAATGGAGTATGTTTCCATGAACCACGAGGACACAAAATGCCTTGAACATCTTCTAATCATACACTGATTTTAAAGCAGTCATTATCTCTATCATTAGCTTTAACCAGTTTTTAAGGAGTCAGAATTTCTAAAAATTAAGAGTATCAAACAAAAATGCATAAGTATTGATTCCAGAGCCTAGCCAACAAACAAATGTTTGCAAAATTAGCTTTAGTAAGGTGGATTAATTATTACACTATCTGAATTCTCAATATTAAAATTTAAGTAGTCAGTGTATCATTTCAATCTTTGAATTCAGCCTCTCTGTTTCTCTCTTCCTCAGTTTCCGAAAAGAAATTGAAGAGAGAAATATGTGTTTAAGGGAAATGCATAATGCATTCTGCTGAGAAGGGTAAAGCAACCCAAGATCCCCTCAAAACTGGATTTTCTGTGTAATCTCTGTTGCCATGTTTAAACCTAGACCGGGGTCATTTCATGACAGTCTGTTCCGTAGGCAAGCATCAAGAGAAGCAAAATGTATAGGAGTTAAACAAGTTATCATTGTTGTTTGTTTGTTTTAATATTTCTCTTTCCCAAAAGTTTTATTTATGTAGTTTCATAGCTAATTCCACTGTGAGTAGTATAACCTGATGCATATTTCCACTGTATTCTGTAAATGGAACAAAATAAGATGATAATGTGTGAAATACCCTAGTGGGTGCCCTTGATTAATCGTGGCTCACATTCACTTTTTACGGATTATGCCATCATTTGTGCTCTTTGTACTGTATTAACAGTCCTACTCTTTTAAATCAGGTATTTTCTTCTATGATAACATTCTCATAAGGTTTCTTCTGTGTAAATTACAGCTTATTATTTCTCTGGGAGTATTGTTGTCTGGTAGTTCTCTGGTCAAATGGCTGTAAACTGTCAGTTTGCCATGGTCTTTCTAATTCCATTTTACTAGACTCGTAATGTTTAAGGCTGAAAAGGAAAATGATAACATAAAGCATTCATAGATGTTCATCAGTTTTACCAGAGTCAAATCTGCAGCATGTCCTGGGTAAGATATTCAAGTGGTTAATAGCCCTCATAGAAGCAGAATTATTTTAAATTTTGCATTTTATTTGTAGTTGAGATATGTTTGATCTTCTTCTTAGATTAAAATATGCATTGAAAAACAAACAAACAAACAAACAAACTTGTCTATTAGTAAAATACGTACCAAAGTCAAACTTAAGGACCACAGATGTCTTTTTGTCAACTTAGCTTCCTACTGAGTCCAAAGCTGAAGATATGCATGAAAAAATTATTATAATGATAGAAATGTCTATATTGCCAATTTAGGCTTCTCATTTTTGTTGATCATACTGATTAATATTAAAAAAAAAAAAAAGCTGCAAAGAACTGTACAATAAAAGATGTATATTTTGTGACATGCATGTGAAATACACAGTTAAATTTTGAAACTTCTTGACAAAAACAGTTCAGTCTAATGACAAGATTGTACTGTAGTACTGAATTAACAAGAAAATATTTAGTGTTGTCACTACAGAGTAGCACAACATTGGATTTCAACTCAGCCTTGAACTTTAATTACAAAGCAGACTATACAGACAGCGCAGCATTCTTATTGTACTTTTCAGTTGTTTCAGCAGCCCCAAGTGTGTATATTTTCTTAGTTTTACTGCCCTACTTCAGCTTACACTTTCACAGACTGACTTTCTTTTGAGCCACTCAAACTATGAGCTCTTATTTTATTTATTTATTTTTTTTTTTTATTGTCTGGCAAGACAACCTCTTTTAAGGCTTTGTGTAGCTCACTTGTTCTAGAATACAGCTTTCTCTTGTATATCTATTTGGCTTTCTTCTAACTAGCAGCTGTTATCAGATGT
The DNA here is from genome assembly GCF_011077185.1 of Oxyura jamaicensis. Taxonomy (NCBI): domain Eukaryota; kingdom Metazoa; phylum Chordata; class Aves; order Anseriformes; family Anatidae; genus Oxyura; species Oxyura jamaicensis. The sequence goes on from NC_048894.1 coordinate 141,534,260, forward strand.
GTAATAACATACTGAATAACTGATCTTTTTCAGCAGCTATTGGTTTCTTGCAAATTTTTGGATAGAGTCCCAAAGAATACAGGTGTTCAGTGTAGAGTTATCACTTTCAATGAGGTTATCAATAAGTTATCAATGAGATAACTCCATCTATGGAGATATCACTAAGAGAAAATTATCACTGGTCTATAAATGATGGTAAATAATACCATCATTAAATAATAATATAAATGGTCTATAAAAAACATTTATAGTTTTCTGAGTGACATCAGAAGAGTTTATAAATGAGAGATAGTGGAATCACTTTGCTTACATTAAAAAGAAACAAACAAAAACTTTGAAATGAAAAATACACCATTTGTAAACCGTGTCTTTCTGATATATTGGTAAGTCCAACAAGCATTTCAGTCTGTTAATGAGTCAGACAAGTCAAGAAAAATGAAGGAGTGATTACTGTATACTCTATCTTATTGTTGGTAACTTACTCTAGTCTAGGGTGGAGAGCATTAGCATTTAAATACAAAGATGGCCCATAAAATACACTAGCAAACAAAGCATCTTACCCATGGTCTATGAACATGCATAGACTGCTAGCATATTCTGCCTTCAAAACTTCCGTGAAAAGCGCTGACAGAGGGAAGAAAATCACCATTGCAACCTTACTCTTGCACATGTGCAACTGCTTTATTTTCAAGTCAGAAGTTCCACTAAATTCATTGAAACTTACTAGAATAGGCTGAATTAATTAGGTAATTCAGTGAGACACCACAGAATGAAACATTCATTTCAGTGACTAGACAGAGAAGAACTACATAATGCAATTTCCCACATACAGATTAAGGCTTCATAAGGTATTATATTATATTCAGTGGTACACACATATGTCTCACAATGCAGATTAGCATACATATTGATATCAATATCAATGATATGTAATTGATAAACCATATACAGGGCCAGGTGGCATTCCTTTTTCTTACACTGTATTTTTTGAAGGATATACATTCAAATGACATAAACATTTTATCTACCTCAGCTGAGAAATATGAGATTTCTTTCTGAAAAATGGAAGGTTGCTTAATTTGTATCTATTTCTTGACAAATTTATCTACAATCTAGATGCATATATTGTCAGAAATTCAGACTGTTACTTGAATTCAAGAGGAAAAATGCAAGTGCTAGCTTGTATGTAGAAAAGTCATGCAGTGGTGGGAAAGTATTAACAGGAAAGGTTACTTTGTAATATTACTTTGTAATATCACCAGTGGTTTGCTTGCATAGCAAATAAGTACAACAATAGGCATATGACAACATGAAATAAATAATATATTACCTTTTCTTTTTCTTTTTCAGTGTGGTGTCAAGTTCAATATGCCTGGTTTGATGAAAAACAAAACAAAATCAAACAAAACAAAAATATTATAATAAAAGTTTTACAGCTATTAATATGTTAGAAATAATTTAGAAAGATATATATATATTTCTGTATTTAGAATTTTAAAGGAAGACATTAAACAGGAGTTAGACTCTATGATCCTTGTGGGTCCCTTCCAACTCGGGATATTCTATAGCGTTGAATCATAAAACAGCTTGGACTGGATGAGACTTGAAGCTCATCTAGTTCCATCCCCTTGCCATAGGCAGGGATGCCACCCACTAGATCAGGTTGTCTAGGACCTCGTCCAACTTGGTCTTGAATGCCTCCAGGAATGGGGCTTCCACATTTTCTCTGAACAACCTGTTCCAGTGCCTCACCAGCCACTGAGTAAAGCATTCATTTCTTTTAGTTTAAAACCATTTCCCCCGTCCTGTCATTGTCTGCCCAAGCAAAAAGTTCTACATGTTTTTATAAGCCCATATTGAAAAGCTGCAATAAGGTTACCCCAGAACCTTAACTTCTTCTTTAGGCTGAGCAGGCCCAGCTCTCTCAGCCTTTCTTCATAGAAGAGGTGCTCCAGCCCTCTGATCACCTTTGTGGCCCTCATCTGGACCCACTCTAACAGATCAACATCCTTCTTGCGCTGGGCACCCCAGACCTGGACACAGTACTCCAAGTGGGGCCTTACATTGGCAAAGCAGAGTGGGACAATCACCTCCCTTGACCTGCTGGTCACACGCCTTTTGATGCAGCCTTGGATTCAGTTGGCCTTTTGGGCTGCAAGAATGCGTTGCTGGCTGGTAAGAAGTTTTTCATCCACCAGAAGCCCCTAGTCCTTCTCTGCAGGGCTGCTCTCAATAAGTTCTTCTCACTGGCCTCCGCCTGGACATAGAGCCCTTGACCACTACTCTTTGGATGACACCTTTAAGCCAATTCCTTATCCACTAAGTGGTCCACTCATCAAATCCATACCTCTCCAGGATGTCATGTGGGACCAGGCCTTACAGAATTCCAGGTAGATAACATCAGTTGGTCTTCCCTTTTCAACTGATGCAGTCATGCCATCATAGAAGGCCATCAGATTGTTCAGGTATGATTTGGCCTTGGTGAAGCCATGCTGGCTGTCTCTGATCACCTCCTTGTCTTGCCTAGGCCTTGATTTTGCTTCCAGGAGGAAGTATACATAACAGTATGAGAGTACCTGTTGATTATCAAGTGGGCTATACTGTATTTGCTTTACTTTCATAGTACTTAAGCAGTCAATTTGGCATAATTAACCAGCAGATATGATAAAAAAATAAAAAAATAAATAAAAATAAAACAAACAAAAAAACAGTTCTCTTGTCTTGTCTTTGTGCACCTGCAGAATTAACTTCTACACTGGAGTTTAGTAGCAGCGCTTTAGAAGGTTTGCAGCACTGTTTCATCTACTTCCTTCTCATTGGGAATGCTCATCTAATTCCCTTTCTTCCATTTAACTTAATTTTCTCTGAAAATCTGTGCCTTAAGACTCATGCTAACATTCTCCTTTTTCCTTCCCAATAGACCCCTGAAAGGGGGTCCTAATGACCTAATGACATGTGAAAAAGACAGGAAGGCACTTTTTTTTTTTTTTTTTTAAAATAAATTAAAAATTTTTTTAAAAAATATTTAAAATTATTTTAAAAATTATTAAAAAAATAATGTTATTATGGGATACAGCTTCTCGTCTCTTGTCAATATTATGTATCAATATTCAAATCTCCAATGAAATGCTTGCATCTGAGAGCATAAGTGTGAAAAGCCACCCCTATGCATTGTTTAGCATGACATCAGAAGGTATGGAATACCCCTTTGGCCAATTTGTGTCTGCTGTCCTGCGTCTGTCCCCTCCCAGCTCTTGCTGCACTCACAGCCTGCCCACTGGCAGGACAGAGTGAGGAGCTGAAAATCCTTGGCTTAGTGTAAGCACTGCTCTGCAGCAATTAAAACATCAGTGTGTTATCAACATTAGTCTCATTCTAAATCCAAAACATAGCACTCTACCAGCTACTGGGAGGAAAATTAATTCTATCCTAACTAAACCAGGACAGCTTCTAAAACAAAGAAGGGAGAGAAGGGGTGTGAACCCTAGGAAAAGATAAAGTATGCTATGTTCTTAAATTTTTTAAATCGATGGACAGAGGAAGGTCCGTGCAGGAGAAAAAGCGACAGACAGATCTAGGAGACAGATCTGGGAGAAACTCAGTTAAAGAAAGAGCACAAGTCATGGTAAAATAAATAAAATAAATAAATAAAAATAAAAAATGACAGCACCAATTAATTGGGAAAGGCCCTACACTCTAATAACTTGGGGCCGAGGTTGTGCTTGTGTTTTAACAGAAGCGGGCCCTAGATGGATGTCAGCACCATGAGTCTGTCCGGCTGTCTCATCATCTGCCTTAACATGATCACATCACCCTCCTCTATGGTCTGGACTCCAGCTCAAACAAAAAACAATGTCTGGAAGTGTCCGGCTTGCATATGCAGGACCCACAAACAAGGACTCCAGGAGCTGGAGGGGCAGCCAGAGCCCCCCCTGCCTGGGCAGCACTCAGTACCTGCCTCTCCCAGGGATCTGGTTACAAAGTTTGTTAAAGATAGAATTAGTATGCCTGGTAGTTTTTCTCTGTGTTTTAGTTTGTGTTAATCACGCTTTCTTAATTTGTGTTAATTGTGCTTTTTTATGTTAAAGAAGGAGGAGATGTGGGAGTGTGGCCATGGGGGTCGACAAGCCCCATGGCTGGTGATAACATCAGGAATGTAAAGAGTTTGGAGGAGGGAACAAAGAGGGGTGATTCAGGAAATGCCTTGCTGTTTTGGGTTGCTTGTTCTCCAGAACGGTGGTAAAAATGTTATTAGAACACTTAATACCTAGATATGGGATAATCCAGTACATTGATTCTGATCAGGGCACACACTTTACTTCTAAAATAATAAAATTATTATGTCAATAATTAGGCTTTCAGTGGGAATACCACACTCCGTGGCACCCACAAAGCTCGGAGAAAGTAGAAAGAATGAATCAAACAATAAAACAACAATTGGCTAAGTTAGCGATTGAGACAAATGCCCTGGATGAAATGCTTACCATTGGCACTTTTAAACATTAGAACTAAATCACACACTGAGACTGGATTATCACCATGTGAAATGTTATATGGCATGCCTTATTCTCAAGGGATGCCCTTAGGGAACAATGTAGTTGAGGATCGTAATATCCAGAAATATATAATTACCATTGGTAGAAGATTAAAAGAGCTAAGAGAAACTGGGATGATGGCTCAGACACCACCTTTAGGATTTGCGATCCACCAGTTAAAACCAGGAGACAGGGTTCTAATAAAAACATGGAAAGAAGAAAGCTTATCTCCCCTCTGGGAAGGACCTTTTCTTGTTTTATTAAAAAGAAAACCACTGATATTTATTAACTGCTATCTATTAGCTGTTATCTATTAACAAGGAAACAGCTGTGAGAACTGCTGAAAAAGGATGGACACGTGTCGTGAGTAAAAGGTCCAGTGGAAGAGTGGAAAGTAACATCGGAACCAGGAGAAACTAAACTAACAGATGGACTTGAAGAAGCCTTCATCAAAGAGCATAAACTAAGTTGCTGCGGGAATTTTATTGTAATTACTCCTTTATCGTAATTACCCCAAATTTATTGTAATTACTCCTGTAAAATTAGTAAACAAAGAACCTCTTGAATAGATATCTACTAAGGGAAGAGATTTATCAATAACAGGGATCAGTTAAGCGTTATCCCCTGAAGGTACCGAGAAGGTACATCTGCAGTGTACACCCCTTTAAGATTAGGGAAGAGGGCAAGACCGGATAGGGAACTGGTGCTGCGGCTAGGAAGGTCTGCCAAGGGCTGCAACCCCTTCGGGCTGTGACTGCCGAGCACTATGGCCCTTACCGGACCTCTTCTAGTCCTACCTGGCGTCAGTTTCTTGGCTCAAGCTACAGCCAGCCACTGCAGTCAATGTATAGTAACTACTAGAGAAGGATGGTTGAGCTCCCAGACATTGGTGTATCATACTGTCTATGACTGTAAAGGCCAGAAAATAGGAAGCTGCATTTTTAACCTAACCTATGCTCTATGCAGAGAAATTAATTGGAACAAGTGAAATTGTAACCACCCTGAATACCTCAGTGTCAATAACCTTTGATGCCTGTGATATTATAGATGAAGACCCATATACTGATTGTGGAAGCCTGAGTTGGAAGAGATATAGTAACCAGCCCAAGTACATTTGTCCTAGAAAGGGTGGAACAGTGGCTTCTACGTGTTACACAGATTGGATAAGAGATTATCTGTGGGAGAGGAGTTATCATTACTGTGGACCCTCAAATTGGGGTTGTGCTTGTTGGAGTACGGATCCTGGGGCTATAGGACCCCAATAGATATGCTTAATAGAATAATTAGGTTGCAAGCTGTAGTAGAAATAGTTGTGAATAAAACTGGAGATGCACTCGGATTAATAGCAAAACAAAATACCAAGATGGGAACTGCTTTGTATCAAAATTGCTTAGCTTTAGATTATTTGCTAGCACAAGAAGGAGGAGTCTGTGGAAAATTTAACCTTAAGTAACTGCTGTTTAGATATTGATGATGAAGGAAAAGCTGTGAATGAACTTGTAAAAAGAAATGAAGAAAATTGCGCATGTCCCAGTTCAAATTTGGAATGAAATCAATTTAAGAGAATTATGGAGGGACTTTATGGGTAGTGGTTGGCTTACTAGAATCAGGATAGTTGTATTGGGAATATGTGGAGGGTTGTCTAATAATTCAATAATTCCATGTTTAATACCCTGTTTTACCAGACTAATACACTCGGTTATACAAGGAATGCAAATATCTGTGGTACCTGTTGACCCAGAACCAGGGTAAGGGAAAACCCATTCCCTTATGATAATAAAAACAAAAGAGGATCCAAAATTCGTACCAATTTGGCAAGTATTGACTCGATTGAATAATAAATAATAATAATAATAATAAAAACACGAATCAATACAATGAAAAAAAGAAATGGGGGATTGTGAAATGTGTTAATTTGATTCGTGTCAGTATGGAACAATGCTAGGGCCGCATGATGAAGTATAAGCTCCTATTTAAGAAAAACAGAGTGATTAGTGTACATAGTTCTTGTATCATGCAAAGGAACGATCCAGCAATTTGTGTAAATAGAGGGTTTGAAGGGCGAACATTGAGACTCTAGTCTGGGAGATAAGAGGACCAAGGAGTTTTTTTAGGAAACTGCAGACTTTTGCATGGGACGCTGCGCAAGCCTCTGATAACCACCAAAGAGATCCACCAAATAAGGAGAAAGGGGGAGTTGAAGGACGACCAAAGGACAAAGCCTGGGAGGAAGACTACGAGCCTTCAGCACAAGAGACCCCCGGAAAGACCACCAGAGACTGATACGCATGCGTCCAGAGAGGGTTTGGATTCTGGGAACTAATTATAATAACCCTGCCTTTTCTAGGAATAGTGATGAATATGTATTAGTCTAGGAGCATAAAAATCAACCACCTGATGTAACAGGTGTGCGTCCTGGTAGAGCAGAGACTCCCCGTGCACCCAGCGCTGTTTGCTTGCCTCTATTCGCTTAATAAATCACAAAAATCCTATTTGGGACTCAATCATTTATCACAATAAGAAACTTCAAGTTGAAGAGTAACAACATAAACATTGTGAGAGAACTTTAACTAGCTCAGTTAGCTGGGAAGATTCATAATTCTCCAACTTATCAGATACGATTCTGTTTCAAGAACTTGAAGCTAAAGTAGTGATAGCTGACTTTTAGCTAACATAAGACCATAAGTTGAAAAGAATCTTAACTTCCTGTCCTCCATCTGATCTTTGCTTAGAAACCAATAAAAACACCTGTGAAAATAAATAAATAAAAATAAAAAAGTCAAAAAAAAAACAAAGCTGAAGAGAAGTGATGAGCAAATAATGGATTTTTCAGTTCACTGGAGGGCCAAATAAAAATAAAAATGTTTCCAGTGAGACTTAAAAAGTTTTTTTCCCCTCTAAAACTGGGTTGAAACAAAAAGTAAAGAAAGTGGTTAAGCAAAAACACTAGTTTCATCTTAAAAGAAAGGAAAAAATATTTAAAATAGAATGAAAAGTAACTTCACATATTTTTTATCGTAATACTGAATGAATGTCTTCAATATTTTGTTGTGTAGAAGGGAATGAATTCTTAATTAACAAAAGTGACAGTCTTTGTCTAAAGATGTACACACATACATGAAACATCACCTAAAGATTTTGCAGAACAATACCAAATTGTGGTTATAGGTAGTAATTTAGAAATAAGATGTTTCTGTTCTGAATAAGTTGTCATTTAAAATTAATTACTGCATTATCTGGGTATACTTCTTATGTTAAAACATGCCATAAAAATGCATAATCATATGTTAAATATATGTTATATCCATTTGTGTCCATTTCATTCTGAGGTTGGAATACAAACTAGACAGTAAAATCATTTTCCAGCAATTGAACTTCAAACTTTAATTTGTGCTTTCAGTATTAACCACCACCCACTACTTCACCCACTACTTTTTACAACCTGGCAACTTTCACAGAGCATGTGCAATACTGACCTAGGAATAGCATGTTTTATTCTTAAGTGTTTAAACTTACCCTCTTTTTTCTTAAAGTTGTATCTTCACTATTAATTCTAAGTGATGTCTTGAGCCTTCCTACAACAGGTCCTCACAAAAGCAATTGAGAGAAAAGATACTTGACTGTTCAAGTAAGAAAAGAGAACAAAGAAATTTAAAGCTAACTTTCACTGTCTTTCATTTGGCTCTAATGAGAGAGAATCACGTTGTTGATTAAACAGTCATCAACCTAAATTCATTAAAACTGTAGACCATGGCCTGGAATAATAGTACAGAACCAGTAAGTTCCTACCGATAATCACTTTGCAAGAAGCACTACTTCATAATGAAAAAAAAGTTTGTCAAATATATTTTGAAATCATATGCTACAAAATGTTTCAAGCTCCCATTTTATTTTGAAGAAGTTCTGAAGATAAAAGTATGCTAGACTTCACAGAAGTAGTGTTGTGAACTTTCTTTCTTTAAATAAATTCATTTATTTTTCATGTCATGTTCTTGTGTTGTAGGCAAGTTGCAATCTGGGTAACATTTGCAACCTGAATTCTGCAACTCCACCAACTGTCCAGAGATGGCTGACAATCATATTTTAAGGGGAAGAAAAGAAGGATAAAGAAAAATAGGATAAATCTAATGATACACATATCTTAAGAGGTTAGTTATATTGAGCTTAAGTTCCCAACCTCCCCCCGCATTTTTTATTTTTATTTTTTCCCATGAGGAGAAGTTAGTAGCAGGTTAGTAAATTCCTTGTTTTCACTTTTATTTTATTTTTTTTTCCTCCTAAAACCCACCTTGTCATCTTTTCAGTCAACATGAAAAAAAATAAAACTTGCTCTTAAATTTACGCTGCTGCCAGATTGAATATGACCTGTCAGAACTTGGAGAAGAGTCCATCCACAGTGCACCTCGATGCCATGAGGTTTCTTGTATTTCATTACCTTATGCTTAATATGCAATTTGCCATTGTGAATTCCAAATTTTATCATAAAGTCACAGGTCACTTTTTGTGGAAAAACTAGCAGGGTAAAAACAAACAAACACACACACACACACACACACACACACACACACACACACACACAAAATCAAAGATTTTGCTGTCATGTTATTTTACTTGGATTGGACCCAAATGAACTTTATACTTTCTAATACATCCCATTTGAACTGTTGGAGCTTTCCACAAAACTCCAAAATAAATAATGCTCTGGCTTGTGAAGCAGCTTAGGCTCACGATGTTAGGGAGGGCTAGATATACTAGAACTAGGAAGCCTCTCTGGACATGTGGTTTTTGTCTTTGTCTTTTGTTTGATTGTTTGTTTTTAATATACAATTGTGTATATTTGGGTCCTATAGACAGATGATGATATGAAGAAGCCAGACTAAGTAAGTGATACATTAGTTCCTCACTAAGGGAGAGGTTATTCTAAGAGCTGTTGGTTTTCAACTAAATGACTAATAACAAGGTTTCTTCTTTCAGTGTTGCAGCTTCAAAGCAAATCAGAGAAAATGAACAGATGCACAATAAAATAACTATTGAACTGTTAAAACCTTCATCAATTTATCATCTGTCTTTTCACAAATGGATATTTTATGTGCTTGTGCCAAACTTCTGAAAAAAAAAAAAAGGCCTTGTCTGAAAGCTTTGATTATTTTGCATGTTTACAGATTTGAAATATACCTGATTTTGATTTAGTTCTGGTCTGTGTTCCTAATTATTCAAGCATATTTACAGTTCTATTGGTGGTGAGAAAGAAGGGAAGATATTCATATGTGTTTTCTTTCAGAACGTAAAATATGTTCCACTGGCAAAAGTTTAATTCCTCTTTCACTTCAAGAATTAAGGGGATAATAAATAAATAAATAATAAGGTCCTCACAAACACATCAACTAGTTTTAATGTTTTTCTCCTACTGGAATTTAATTTCAGTATTTTGTTTTGTTTTGTTTTCTGCTGTTTAATTCTAAGATACCAAAACTGACATGGATATGACTAAGTTAATTTAACTCACTAAACAGAAAGATGCTTTTTTTTTTTTTTCCCTGTGAAAACAAAATGACACTATTGGAAGAAAAACAGATTTTTCAATGAGCTTCTGTATTTTCATGACAGTCTTCTTGGGACTTATTGCTGGTAGAGGAAGAAGGTGTCCCAATTCTAGTGCATTATACTTCAAATAGCCCTTTCTAATGAGAAACAAAAGGCAGTTATTAGAAAGACAATCAGTCTATTTTTAATTGAAAGAATGGCATTTAAGAATAAAAAAACTACAAGCCCCTCCACCTTTTCCTCTCCCTCTTTTTTTTTTTTTTTTTTTTTTAATTTGCCTTGGCTTCCCATCCTCATAGTGTTTTCTGCAGACTCAGCGTTGTCAGAACCTGATAAATTGGTGCTTCTATTTGGAATAAATTCCTTGTCTGCTAAATCCCTAATCCATCTTCTTATGACAGTGATTTTTGACAGCTCTGTTGCACTGGTGTTTCTGTCAATATTGTTTAACTGTGCTGCAGATTGGACACTTTCAGTGCTTCACAGCCTTTGTTACTGTATAACTGCTTTAAGAATTTTGTCATAACCTTGTCTGACCCCTAAAACATATGGTTTAAAGTGGAATATGTCATTTGTTTTCTACAAAACAAAACAAAACCAAAACCCATTTATATTAATTGTATACCCACACTACTGTAATTTATCATAGAATCATAGAATAGTTCAGGTTGGAAAAGATCTCTAATATCATCTAGTCCAAGCTTTAACCTAGTATTGACAATTTGGCCATTAAACCATGCTACTAAGTTCTACATTTACACATTTCTTGAAGACCTTCAGGGATAGTTACTAAACCACTACCCTAAGCAGCCTATACTAATGCCACACAACCCCTTCAGTAAAAAATGTTCTCCTAATATCCAACCTAGACCTCCCCTGGTGCAACTTGAAGCCATTTCCCCTCATTACTTGGTCCTTGAGAGAAGAGCCCAATCCCCACCTCGCTAAAACGCTAATTATCAAATAAGGTAATTGTATAATAAGTTCTCTCCTGAGCCTCCTTTGCCTAAGCTAAACAACCCCAGCTCCCTCAGCAGCTCCTCATAAGATCTGTTTTCTAAACCCGTCACCAACTTCATGGCCCTTCTCTCGACACACTCCAGCACCTCAATATCCTTCTTGTACTGAGGGGTCCTAAACTGAACACAGTATTCAAGATGTGGCCTCACCAGAGCCAAGTAGAGAGGAACAATCACTTCCCTAGTCCTGCTGGTCACCTTATTGCTGATATAAGCCATGATGTTATGTGATATAAACCAGCCTCATTCTCACGTCTTTGTAGTCTTCCTGAGTAGTCCACCCCTTCTTCCAAAGGTCATAAACCCTCTTCTTCCTGAGCTCCAGCCACAGCTCTCTGTTCAGCTGGTTTTCTTCTGTGCTGACTCACTTTTCAGCATGTGGGACAGCCTGCTTCTGCACCTTTAGGATTTCTTTCTTGAAGAGTGTCCAGCCTTCCTGGACTATTTTGCCTTTCAGGACTGCCTCCGAAGGGACTCCGCCAACAAGTCTCCTTAACAGGCCCTCTGGAATTCCAGGACTGGAGTTCTGCTAACTGTCAATTATTGTCAATGCAGTAATGTGATGATAGATGATATTTCTGTGTGCTTTTGAGTGCAAGGTGGAAGCAAAATTGAATAGCATTAACTACAATCTTTCCTGTGATAAATTATTTTTATTTCAAATGTTCCAAATTTTTGTAAGGATCTTCCACTTCTTAAAGATCTTCCTATTTTGTGGTTTCTGTGACTGTCAAAAGAATTATTAGATGATTACAAGTTCACAAAATAAATAGTATGTGAATAGGAAAAGCCTTGTTTATGCAGATATTTGTATAATAAAAAATTTAGGTCCAAGGTCATTGTATTCCAGGATGACAGAGGACAGAGGATTCCATTTCACATAATCCAAACAATTTAATCATTAATTTTCACTAAGTAGTGGTAAACTCAAAATAAATAAGTAAATAAGTAAGTAAGTAATTACATTTACTTTTTATTTTTAGAGGAAAAATATTGAAAGAGGGGGCAAAACTGAGGGCAAAATTTCTGCCTGGTCTGATTTGCTTCCTTATCTTAATTAACTGTATATACAAATAATATTTAAAATAAGTGATATGTAAAACAGAACTTTGAATAAGAGCTGTTTGAGCTCAGTCTCATTTTTTATGCTTCCCTCATAATCATTTAAAATCTACAGAACTGCATAATAGAGAATATAGATAGAGATTTATGTCTGTGGTCTGGCAGCAAATTGCATCAACTGGTAAAACTGCAGATCACCTAAAGAATTAATGTATTTTCAATTTGGATTCTCTTATGAAAATGTTTGAAAATGTTTAAAGTGACAGGAAGACATCATAGGATTGGACCATTCTTCTCTGACAGGCTTCCAGATACATTAGGACCCAACAACAGAACAGTAGAATTAAATTCTCTCTATGATTTATCACATTAGTAAATTCTAGAGCTGTTTTAAAGTCCTGAAAGTTAAAATATATTAGTCTATTAGAAGTACAACTTATTTAGAACTAAGTGCAATGTTTTCATTTACTTCTGCATGTTTCTGCATGCTTTTTGCTTGTGTATTGTTATCTTTTACTAAATTTTGTAATTGCCAAATATTCTGCTTTGGTAAAATGTAATTTGTGATCTGTAGTTCATACCGGTAAATTGTGTTTGCACAACCAGAACTACAGACTTTAATCTTATCTTCCTACCTTTGCTTATCCTCCAAAGCTTTTAGCCTCAATGTCATGCTCAGGAAGATAGCTTTTCCAATTTCATTCCCCTACTGGGTAGTGTGTCCATATCTATTAAAGAGACTAATATGAAGTTTTCCTCTAACCTTGTGTCCTGGCATGTCTGGATCACTGCCATTTTTCCCCTTGATGCTTTCAGTGACATATTTATTATGCTGTAAAAATCAACTACTTCGCTTTGATGCATGAAAATATTTCCTCTCTCTCTTTCTGTTGAATTTTAAGAAGTGGCAAGTTTCTCTCCTTCCTTCTTGGTTACGTAAAAGAGCTATGAGGTGCCTTTGGGATTGTGATAGGGTTTTTGTGTTACTTTGTTTACTTAGAGTAACCACTTTTTTTTTTTTTTTTTTTTTTTTTCTTGAGGCTTAGGGATATATTGCATTTTTGAAAAAAGAGAGGTTAAGCAACTCAAATTTTATGTACTTGATTTTGCAGGAAGATGTAAAACCATCCTTGGAGAATCCTGAGGACTGGCAGGACCCATTGAGAACACAGGTGGAAGTTGCATTCAACTTATTTATTTATCTATTTATTTATTTATTTATTTATTTTTGAGAAAGAATTTAGAGCTGTATCTATTTTTGGAGATTTTTCTTTTAGGCAGTAGAGTTATTTACAATCATCCTGGTCTAAAAATAGCCCAAATGGGAAAGAATATAAACACAGCAGGAATGTGGAGATGCAGTAGCAGACATTTAAAATACTGAAGGCACTAAAACATCCTGCAAGATCATCCTGCAAGAGTTCACTTTGATTCTGAAAAAGAAAGATAATTATTTAAATAAAATTAAAGTTGAATTTAGACTTCATATGACACATCAAAGGAACACCCCATGGTTTTCTGACTGTGCTTAATTATTTGAATAATTTACTACAATGTTTATTTTAAGTTTTGGATACTGTACTCAGTATCCAAACTATATATGAAATATCAGTACCATATGATATATTCATGCATCCAGAGACATTGTGTAAGAGTGGTTCAAACACTGTGTAATTAAATTTGATGTAAAAATATAGGGAAAATATTCAACAGTATTTCATTTTCAGACACTAAGTCTTTCCCAAAAATATAATTAAAAAAATCTATCACTGAAGGAAGTTTAGTAACAGGCTCCCAGAGAGATATTTGAATACTCTTGTCTGTACATACATTAACAATAAGTATCTTCCATTAGACCTGTAAAATGGAATGGAATGGAATGGAATGGGATGGAATGGAATGGAATGGAATGGAATGGAATGGAATGGAATGGAAT
>NC_048894.1:141548365-141573348 GCF_011077185.1 Oxyura jamaicensis
ATGGAATGGAATGGAATGGAATGGAATGGAATGGAATGGAATGGAATGGAATGGAATTGTTTGGTTGGAAGGAACCTTCACAGATTATCTAGTCCAACTGCCTGACCTCTTCAGGGCTAACCAGAACTTAAAGCATATTATAAGAGGGCATTGTCCAAACATCTATTGAATATTGACAGGAAAGGGGCATCAACCACCTCTCTAGGAAACATGTTCCAGTGTTTGACCACACTCATGATTTTTTTTTCTTATGTCCAGTGTGAATCTCCCTTGGTGCATCTTTGTAGAAGTAGACTTGAGCAGTGAAATACATGCTAAGGACCAACATCTAAACTACGTATAGATATGGTGTATATATATATATGCATAATATATACACATACTTATATATCTTTCTATGTAAATATACATATAAATTTATTTATATAAGTATTTGCATAGATGCATAAGCAGAGGAGTTCCCCTGGAGTAGCTGTAGCTGAAATTAAACTTGGAAATTTAGCTTGAAACACATTAGTTGCACTTACAGTTAAACTTTTGTGAACCAAATCAAGTTCTTGCATTTCTAATTTGAACTATGATTCTGAAATAAATGTACCCTGTGTAACATTTTTCTGTCTTCTAACAGGCTATACAATACTGGTCCTTTTCCAGAGTCAGTATTCTCATTTCAGGAACAGTTGCTGTCATTTTCAAAGTCTGATAGTCTCAAGCACATATTACATACATTTGTTGAAAGCAAAGGAAAACTGTGGAAAAACTACTGTCTATCAAAGTTTTGCACACACACACACACACACACAAATAAATAAATAAATAAATTACAAACTTAGAGAAATGCACCATCTTTAAATATGGCCAGTTGGGATGGTCCAGTTATCTATCACAAGTTCATTGAAAATCATTTCACCCCACAATCTTTCTCATAGTTTGCAGATTCCTGTTTAAGCCATGGTTAACACGGAGACATGTTTGACATCTCTGTAATCTGGCATCTCATACTGTTGCATTTTGTACGGTGGCATCTCTTACTGGCATCAAATACTTCATTCAGTTTTGGGCCCTTCAGTACAAGAAAGACATCAAGGTCCTGGAGCATGTCCAGAGAAGGGCTACGGAGCTGGTGAAGGTTCTGGAACATAAGCACTGTGAGGAACGGCTGAGGGAACTGGGGTTGTTTAGTCTGGAGAAGAGGAGGCTCAGGGGAGACCTTATTGCTCTCTACAACTACCTGAAAGGAAGGTGTGGGGAGCTGGGGTCGGCCTCTTCTCACAGGTAACTAGTGATAGGACTAGAGGGTATGGCCTCTAGTTGCGCCAGGGGAGGTTTAGGTTGGAAATGAGGAGACATTTCTCCTAAGAAAGAGCAGTCAGGCATTAGAATGGGTTGTCCAGGGAGGTGGTGGAGTCACCATCCCTGGGGGTGTTTAAGGAAAGATTGGATGTGGTTCTTAGGGTTTACTGGGCAATAATGGTGGTAGGGTGATGGTTGGACCAGATGATCTTAGATGTCTTTTCCAACCTTAATGATACTATGATATCTGAGCTTTTAATTTTTGAAGTTGTTTAGCTCCAGTAATCAGTTTCAGGTTACTATTCAGCTTACAGAAACGCAGAATATCAATATAAACTTCCTGTACTTTATCTGACACAGTGAAATTTGTCATTTTTCCCCTTATATATTATATTTATAATATCACTTGCCGAGGCGATTGGCTCTGGGGCAGACATGTTCTGCAGCGGAGTGGGGGATTGGGACAGGCAGGGCTTTTTTTTCTGGCATCAAGGCCCCTCGAGTCAGCCGAGGGAGCTGCCAGGACCTGGCAGCCCTCGTGAGGGAGCCTGACAAGTCATAGGAGGAGCCAGCAGCACCCCCTCCCCAGCCGTTCAAAAGCAGCCTCTAGGGAGCATGAGTGACCAGGAGCACAGCTAACAGGATGGGCAAACAGGATGGGGCATGTTAGAAGGGCGGGGCGCAGCAATTTGCACAGGCAGGGAGAGCAGGGAGGGCAGAGTGTTCCCCCCAGCCCATAAGAACAACTCATCTAATGGCTGTCTACCACTAGCTAGGCTGCGATGGTCTATGCTAGGCCGAGAGCTCTCTTTAGAAAGTCTGTAACCACACAGATTGACTGCCCCCAAAAAAATGCGGCAGTTCAGGTCTCTGGATGCAGGGAGTGTCAGAGCCTGTTGCTGCCATCTGAGGGAGGCAGAGAAACTGTGTGTGAGAGGTGCGAGCAGGTGGATGACCTGGTCTACCCGGTGGCAGATTTCGAGGAGGTGGAGAGGTTGAGAGCCATCAGGGAGTGTGAGAGGAAGATAGACTCCCTCTGGAAGGGGATGGGGAGCAGAATGTGGCCCCCACAATTCACAAGGAAATGGTTAGCAACCTGCTACAGCATTTGGATGTATGCAAGTAGATGGGGCTGGATGGGATCCACCTGAGGGAACTGAGAGAACTGGTGGAAGAGCTGGCCAAGCCGCTTTGCATCATTTATTGGCAGTTCTGGCTATCAGTGGAGGTCCAAGTCAACTGGTGGCTAGCAAAAGTGATGCCCATCTACAAGAAGGGCCGGAGGGTAGATCCAGGAAACTATAGGCCTGTTAGTTTGACCTCAGTGCCAGGGAAGCTCATGGAGCAGATTATGTTGAGCATCATCATATGGCACTTACAGGGCAAGCAGGCGATCAGGCCCAGTCAGCATGGGTTTATGAAGGGTAGGTCCAGCTTGACGAACCTCATCTCCTTCTATGACAAAGTGACACGCTTAGTGGGTGAGGGAAAGGCTGTGGACGTGGTCTGCCTTGACTTCAGTAAGGCATTTGACACCGTTCCCCACAGCATTCTCCTCAGGAAACTGGCTGCTCATGGCTTGGACTGGCGTCCGCTATGTTGGGTTAAAAACTGGCTGGATAGCCGGGCCCAAAGTGATGAATGGAGTCAAATCCAGTTGGAGGCCGGTCACTAGTGGAGTCCCCCAGGGCTCGGTACTGGGGCCAGTCCTCTTTAATGTCTTTATCAGTGGTCTGGATGAGGGGATCGAGTGCACCCTCAGCAAGTTTGCAGACGACACCAAGTTAGGTGCGTGTGTCGATCTGCTCGAGGGTAGGAAAGCTCTGCAGGAGGATCTGGAGAGGCTGGACCGATGGACCAAGGCCAACTGTATGAAGTTCAACAAGGCCAAATGCCGGGCCCTGCACCTGGGGCACAACAACCCCAAGCAGAGCTACAGGCTGGGAGATGAGTGGTTGGAAAGCTGCCTGGCAGAGAAGGACCTGGGAGTATTGGTTGATAGTTGGCTGAATATGAGCCAGCACTGTGCTCAGGTGGCCAAGAAGGCCAACAGCATCCTGGTTTGTATGAGGAACAGTGTGGCCAGCAGGGCTAGGAAAATGATTGTCCCCCTGTACTCGGCTCTGATGAGGCTGCACCTCGAGTACTGTGTTCAGTTTTGGGCCCCTCCCTATGAGAAGGACATCGAGGTGACCGAGCAAGTCCAGAGAAGGACAACAAAGCTAGTGAAGGGTATGGAGAACAAGTCTTACGAGGAGCGGCTGAGAGAGATGGGATTATTCAGCCTGGAGAAAAGGAGGCTCAGGGGCAACCTTAACGCACTCTACAGGCACCTCAAAGGAGGCTGTACTGGGGTGGGGGTTGACTGTTCTCCCACGTGCCTGGTGACAGGACGAGGGGGAATGGGCTTAAGTTGCGTCAGGGGAGGTTTAGATTGGATATTAGGAAGAACTTCTTTACCGAAAGGGTTTTTAGTCACTGGAATAGGCTGCCCAGGGAAGTGGTGGAGTCACCATCCCTGGAGGTCTTTAAAGGACATTTTGATGTAGAGCTCAGGGATATGGTTTAGTGGAGGACTTGTTAGCATTAGGTCAGAGGTTGGACTTGGTGATCTTGGAGGTCTCTTCCAACCTAGACAATTCTGTGATTCTGTGATATTTGTCATTTTTAAGAAAAAAAAAATGCCTTAAAGGAATATAGTATCTTAACAGAAGTCAACCATTTTGAGATCTTACCTCTTTTTTTTTTTTTTTTTTAATTTATTTTCTTTTTTTTTCCCCATCTCTTTATTTACCTTTAAATAGGAGTTGTTGGTATCTATTAATTACATATTTTTTCTTCACTGTATTTTCTCTGCATTGCTTTCCACACAGTATAACGTCACATGAAATTCTTATTAGGCATTCCTTATTTCCATTATCTTTATTTCCATTATCTTATCAAGTTCGTAGTAATGCTTTTAGTCACTGTCTTTTTCAGCCTTGCCAATACCATAAGTCTATTTAATGTTTTATTATATCTTATGACATAGAAGTTACTGTTGTATTTAAATGCTTTTCTCTAGGCAGCAGCGGGAGCAGAAGACAACCAGTGATGATGTCAATTGGAAGGATGGATTCCCTTCCACTTAAAAGCTAGGATACCACAATTCTTGTTATTTTTGTTTGTTTGCTTGCTTTGTTTAATTTGTTTTCTTTTACTTTTTCTCTCTGTATGCATGGTTTTAACTGAATTAAGAGTTATAAATGTTTTACTTGTAAACTGACCTCTTCATTACCATCCTAGCCTCCATGGACTTACTAGTTTCTCAGTGAAACCGTTTTAAAAGAAAATTTTCACATCATACAGATTCCCAGAGCTTTCAAATTTGGGTGTTAAGAATTTCTCATATTTTGTTTTCTTTTCAGTTCTCAAATTGTACTCCAAATGGACCTCTGCTGTTTTTCTTTCTTGAAGTCCCTTTCATAATAAAAATTAATATTGCTTTTTTAAAAAAATATTTATATTGAAACTTGCTTATTCCCCATAACAGTGATGGTTTATTATATTTTTTCAGATAGATCTTTCAATATAATGGACTACATTTTCAAAAAATATATTCTTTCAGTTCTTGTGACTTGGATTTCTATTTTGATTGGGTTTGTTTTTGTATTGTTAATATTGAATATGATTTTGCACAGTCCTGTGCTTTTACATGACCTTCATATGGAATCAGTCTAGTTCAGGTGTTGAATCTTATAGATTTGATCACAAGGAGACTGAGAAATAAAGCATTTTGTCAATGTAATGGCATTTTTTTTTCTTGCCTCAGTCTAGTATGTTCTTTTTTCCTTAATCATTATTTTTTAATGTTTTCAGGAATGATTAATTCTTAGTAATTATGTAACATGCCTGTTTTCCTTTTTTCATCTGTTTCTATTCCAACATTAGCTTTGTGTTGGTCTTTAAGAGAAACTTGAAACAAACTGTTGTTGGGTTTCCTCTACTGCTGAGTATGCAATGAAACTAAAAATCCCATATCAACATTTTGTGTTTATAATGGTGAACAAGCTTAACCAATTCAAACAACAGGAAAGGATATAACTTTTTATTAAAGGAACCTTCTCTGATGAACAGTAGAATCCATACTGCTAAGACATCACACATAAAATAAAAATGCAGTTGTGGTTTCCTGTATTTATTTATTTATCACACTGTTAGAAAATACAGGTTTGTGACAGCTGCACTAACATCGTGATGGGACAACATTATTTTCTATTGTAGGAAATCTAGTAGAATTCAAATCCCAACCTTAGGGAGTGTTCTCTGCCACTCTGAGTTAAGCAGACAAATCTGCAAGACAGGCAGAAATAATAAAAGTGTCTCTCTTCATGCCTTCCCATTAGCTTGCTCAAGTATGTCTATCCTCCTTTAGCCTTAGAAATGCCAAAAATATCCCATTTAATTTTTGAAGAAACAGTTGAATGTCCAGCCTGACCAAGTTTTCAGATAGGGCATGTGAGCCACTTGCAAAGGCAAATATAACCGTAAATGTGTATGTGGAGTGTGTAGCACATATTACAACGATACTACAAGAGAGAAGATGCAACAAAATTTAGGTTTGAGAGAAGTAAAGCTGGGAATGACTTTAGAGCTGTGTATTACAGTAGCAAATACAAAAAAAAAAAAAAAAAAAAAAAAAAAAAAAAACCAGCAAACAAAAAAAAAACAACCATTGTCAATAGAGCAAGTTAGGTGCAACAACTTCCAATTGAGGAAATATCAGGGCATCTGTGGGGACATATTGTAGGTAGAGAGATTTGTGGTTGAGAGACAGATGAGATCCATTATCTCATAAGTAGCAGGCAAAGCTATATGAGCACTTGGTGGATCAAAAAAAAAAATCAATTTTGTTCAGCTTTTCTTCGCAGATTGAAAATTTAATTTCATTTCATTCAGTGACTCAGGACACTCAGTTCTTATTGCAAGTGGCATGAACTACATTCCTATGAGTTCCTTCAGAAACACAATATTCCAGAACTGCACCAAGATTGTCCCTGTCTTCTCGGCCTTCATGAGACCAGATTTTTGTACTCCGGCACAAGAAATATGTGATTCTGTTCTAGTGAGTCCAGAGGAGGACCACAAAAATGATCAAGGGGCTGGAGCATCTCTCCTATGAAGAAAAACTGAGAGCTGGGGCTTTTCAGCCTACAGAAGAGAAGGCTCTGGGAAGACCTCATTGCAACCTTTCAATATTTAAAGGGGTCTTATAAAAAGGATGGAGAAGGACTCTTTATTCGGGTAGGTAATGATAGGACAAGGGGGAATGGTTTTAAACTAAAAGAGGGGAGATTTAGATTAGAGGTTAGGAGGAAATTATTCACTGTAAGGGTAATGAGGCACTGGAACAGGTTGCCCAGAGAAGCTGTGGATGCCCCATCTCTGGAGACATTCAAGGCCAGGCAAGATAGGGCCTCGTCCAGCCTGATCTAGTGGGCAGAATCCCTGCCTATGGCAAGGGATTTAGAGTTAGATGATCTCTAAGGTCCCTTCCAACCCAAGCCGATCTATGATTCTATGAAATACTGGAAGTACAATAAGAGGAAAATGAATCAATATTCATAAAATGAAAGATTAGTTATGATTTTTTTACTGCCCTGGACTGATGTGTTATCCTTTATAAAACTGGTTTAAAAAACAAACAAGCAAACAAACAATGTCCCCCTCTCCCCCCCCATATATATATATACAAACAAAACAGAATAACACACACTGTAAATTTCTAACTATTTTGGTACAGTTTTGTGACATAAATAGAACCCCTCTCTTCTTTGCAGTTATTAAACTACTGCTCTTTTACAGCATAGGTGCAATTTCCATTTCAAGCCCCATAAGGATTTCAGATTAAAATGATAAATTATATGATCAGTGATAAAATACTCAATTCATTTGTATCTGTTAAGGTTAAAGTCATAGTAAGCCTACATAGCACATTCTACATAGATAGAATGAATTAAGCTAGCGACATTCTAGTCTTTTTTGGACTGACATTTTAAATGAATACATTGTACTGTAAGTGGTAAAAAGTTAATTACATATTACTGTTTATATATAGCATATCATTTTACATATTACCATTAATAATATATAATATATATGCTGTTTAATATAGATATTATATATTACCATTTAGTAAAACACAATGAGAAAAAAAATGATCACAGACTGAAGAAATATAATCCTAAAAATTTGAGCTGCCATTAGAAGTTTACAATGATAATCCATGAAGTGAAGTGCTTCTACCACTTAAATATCGTATATTTGACTTGTCCGCTCTGAGAACAGTTTATTCATATAAGTAAAATTTGTATGTTTAAATATCACTTGATTGTTTCTGA
Source organism: Oxyura jamaicensis (assembly GCF_011077185.1). Taxonomy (NCBI): domain Eukaryota; kingdom Metazoa; phylum Chordata; class Aves; order Anseriformes; family Anatidae; genus Oxyura; species Oxyura jamaicensis. Next base: position 141,556,039 of record NC_048894.1, read on the forward strand.
CAGAGTTAAATTCTTTTTTCATTTTATCTTGGCAAGAAACTTGAGTATGTGGTGGTTTTACTGTGCTAGGCAGCTGAACACCACAACCGCTCTCTCACTGCCCCTCCTCAGATGAGGAGGGGAAGAAGTAAAGGAAAGAACAACTCACAGGTTGAGGTAAGGATAATTTAATTAAAGAAAAAAAATATTATTAAGGAAATATTATTATTAATTAAACAATTCAACTAAAGGGAAAAAAGGGAAAGGGGAAGAGGGAGGGGGGAAGGGAATAACAAAACAAAACAAGTAAAGGCTATGTGAAAGTGCAGAGGAAAGAAATTACTCCCCACAAATGAGCGATGCTTGACCACATCCTTGAAGCAGGGCCTCAACGCACGTAGCTGGTGTTTGGGATGAGGACAGACATTTTCGCAATGAGAGCCCACCCCTCCCCTCTTCTTCCTTTTTCCACCTTTTATTGCTGAGTGTGACATCACATGGTATGGACTATCCCTTTGGTTGGTTTAGGTCAGCTGCCCTGGTGATGTTTCTTTCTCACTTTTTGGCCCACCCCCTAGGAGGGTTAGAGAAAGTTCTAATGCTGTGCCACCACTGCTCAGCAGCAGACACAACACTGGTGTGTTACCACTGCTGTTCTAGCTACAAGTGCAGAGCACAGCACTGTATGGGCTGCTGCAGGGAAAGTTAACATCCCAGCCAGACCCAGTACAAAGTAATACAAATGTATACACATACACACCGGCACACAGCTTTTTAAAGTATACCCCATCTGCTCCCCAGATCCTTTTTTTTTTTTTTTTTTTTAAACAAATACTTAGTATGTAACAACTACACACCAATTGTAGGGTCTTATGCATATTTCCTCTAAGCAATAATAAGGGAAATATATATTCCAGGAATCACTTTTCAATTGTACCTGTGATAGGAAATGATCTGGCTCCAGGCAATGGTTATAAAGCATGGTTTGTTTTTGGAAGAGTACAAGTAAAGATTAATTTTGATGTTATTGTAGGGGAGTAATTTGGAAGAAGGATCAACTGCTTCCCCTTTCAGTATTATCAGAGGCTTGGCAGTCTTCTAGAACTATATAGGAAGGAAGAATTGGAGTATTCTGAATTTTGGCTACAGTGGAAAATGGAATAATTTCATGTCCTTCAGATAGTTTACTTAACCCAGGTTTGGGAGAATAAGTAGTTCAGCTGAAAGCTCAGAAAGATAAATGCAAATTGCCTCCTTGATTTCTCCACATCAATTAAAAAATCACAATGCAAATAATATTAATTTGACTGTAAATTTTTAAGCCCACCTTAGCTTTAATTAGCTATTAATATTATAGAGATATTAGCTATTAGCTATTAATATTATACTGTGTTTTTGTGTACTTATGTATTTACATGTGCATGTGTGTGTACGTACACATTTGTTAATGAAACAGTAGGCTTTTGCTTTTATAAAACAAACCCTATGAAGATGTATCATACATGTACCTGGCTTAATTTTTAACTTTGAACAACTTGGCTGATTCTAATGGAACTGCATGTTCATTTCACCATTATGTTTTATAATCTTATTGTTCTGTAGAAACTTTTGTTGTACATGTAATTATTAATGAGATAGCAGCATTCCTCAGTAAGCATGTTTCATAGTTCAGATCTTGCTGTGTAATGTATCAATAGTGAGATAGCTACTCAGCTTGATAGAGCATGAGTATGACAACCTCCATCTTCATTCCAGATCTTAGTCTATGCATAATTTATCATTGAATGGACAGACTATGATAATAAAAAGTTTCAAGGCAATTTAAGTACAAATGAAATATTATTCCAGTGAAAGCAATGCTCATGGAAGAGTTTGACTGGAAGCCCATTATTTCATATGATGTACAGATAATAAGGCAACTATCAGAAGGAAAAACATGGTGTGTTCTACATCTTTGTGTTTGCGTACAAAGTGCATGACTAACTGAATACTAGGGACTCATCCAGACTTTATACGTTTACACAGTGCATTTGTGAACATCCTACTCCAGCACTCTGTGAAAGTAATCATTTACTGAAATTGAAGGATATTGTTGTACAATGCCAAGATTTTCAGAGATAACATTGTGTTGTGCTATGTTCTGTGACCAGTAACTGCATTTCACCTTCATTTGCGGTGTTTTATTTGTAGTGTGTTTTGTTTGTTTTTGTGTGTGTGTGATTAAATAAGAGCTGAAGACTTTTTTTCTTGTTACTGTAAAACTTAAATTACAGCGTTAGCTTGAAGAATGTTTGAGATACTAACCAGCTTAGTAGAAACATTTCAAGGCAACATGTTAAATAACTCTGATAAAACAAAACTGATGCTCAGTTCATTTGAGGCATGATATCTCCGGATAAAAATGCATTACTGAATCCTGACTTTGGTAGCTTTATTTGAGGACTCTGATATGCTAACATCTACAGATCATAATTAATCCTCAAATACTGATGAAAACAGACATTTTGACAAATAAAATTGGTAACTGAATTTGGCCACCACCAATTAACTTAAGGCACATCTGGAAAGAAGCATCTATTTTTTAGTTCCCTGTCTTACACAATTTTATATTGTCCCATCCTCAAACAATAAGAACTGCCTAGCTCCAGCTGGTCAGCATGAGGAAGCAGAACTAGCAAAGTCTAAAATCAGTAGCACTGAAAATATTATGGCTATCAGAGTCTCATCTATCTGACCTCTGAGTCACGAGTTCACAGAGAAGGGAACTGAGATTTCATGAAGAAGGCAGAGTATATCAAGTAATTTTATATTCAATAAATTTTCACGTAGATCTGTTTTCTCATTGGTGTAGGGAGGATGAACTTTTACTGAATTTCTCTCTGTATCCCACAGAGATACAGCTTCTAACCTAAATAGAACTATAATAATCTAATGCGAGGAGTTCCGATTAATGTTTTATAAAATTGTACCTATGAATAAATTGCAATGGACATCCCCTTCCTGTCAGCTTAGATGATTTCTCTTTATATGACTATATGACTATATGATTTCTCTTTATATGACTAGTTATATATTTGTCCATAAAACATATTGTTTTCTTTACTTTTTGCTCTTTTTACTCACTTTGGAGTGAAGCAAATAGTTCATTAAGCAAGAACTAGAGTTGAGCATGCACAAGATGCCAGTGTGGTATCAACAAAGCAAAGAGTTAATTTAGGTCCTCCTAGCAAACTAAGTTTTAAAGGAACACTTCCAGGGATGGGAAATCCACAACGTCTCTGGGCAACCTGTTCCAGTGACTCACCACCCTCAGAGCAAGTAATTTTTTCCTGATATCTATTCTAAATCTACCCTCATTTAGTTTAAAGCCATTGCTTCTTGTCCTATCACTACACTCTGACAAAGAGTCCCTCCCCAGCTTTCCTGTAGTCCCTTTCAGGTACTGGAAGGCTGCTATGAGGTCTCCCCACAACCTTCTCTTTTCCTGGCTGAACAACCCTAACTCTCTCAGCCTTTATTCCTAGGAGAGGTGCTCCAGACCCTTGATCATCTTTGTGGCCCTCCTCTGGACTTGTTCTAATAGGTCCATGTCCTTCTTGTGCTGGGGGCCCCAGAGCTGAACACAGTACTCCTGTAAGAGGTGGGATCTCACAAGAGCAGAATAGAGAAGGAGAATCACATCCTTCAACCTGCTGGCCACTCTTCTTTTGACACGGCCCAGGATACAGTTGGCTTCTGAACTACAAGTGCACAGGGATCCTCTCGCCCAGCTTCTTGCTCCACACAGGACCAACCAAAAGTCAAACCACATATCTGAGAGTGTTGTCCAAATGCTCCTTGAACTCCAGCAGGCTTGGTGCTTTCCTCTGAAGATCCTGTTGCAGTATATTACACCTTCTCAGTGAAGAATCCTAATGTCAAACATGAACTTCCCCTGATTGAGTTTCATGCCTTTTCCTCAGGTCATTATCACTGGTCACCAGAAATCAGTGCCTCTCCCTTCATCTCCCCTCATGAGGAAGCTGTAGGCTGCCATGAGGTGTCCTCTCAGTCTCCTCTAGGCTGAAATAAGCAAATGACTTCATCTGGTTACATAAGTCTTGGCTTCTAGACCCTTCACCATCTTCATAGCCCTCCTTTTGACCAGTCTCCAGTAGTATTATATCCTTATATTGAGGTGCCCCAAACTGCACAAAGTACGCATAAAAAGATGTCTGTAGAGTTTTTTTCATTCTTTCCCTTTCACCAAAGGCAAAAACAGAACAGTGAGTGAAAAAACCATTCTTCACATAAATGTGCCTAAGGATTAGGGTGTGCCCTTTATTTTCAAACTGGAGAAGAAAAATTTCCATAATAAGTGAAAGCTTATCACAACCCTACAAAAAGAAATGTTTTATCTTCACTTATTATAATTTCACATATTTTTAGAACATAACAATTGAATACATATTTATGGAATGACAGCAACACTCATTTATTAAACAGAAGTCAAGGTTACAAAAAAATGAATATTTGCAACGTTCTTGCCTTAGAACACATCATTGAAAACATTGAGATAACGAGAATCAGAACAAAAAGAAATATGAGGTATAATCATTTAACAAACTCGTGAGTCACTGGTTCATATTAGATATTTAAATGTAGCAGTCACATTGATACAATGCAATAGAAACTTGCAAATCATAACTCATGCATGAACTGCTACTATTAAATATGTTTCAAACAAACAGAAAAGGTAGAGGATTGAGTTTTTGTTTGTTTGTTTGTTTTAGGATACATTTGTCATAACTTTATGAAAACATTGTATAACATTCTTAAGTATATTAAAAGAATTGCAAAAACTATTTATTTATTTTAATTACTAACCCCTCCCCCCCAACCTACAACATCCTAGAGAAATAAGTTATATCTCTGTATCAAAGTGCTATGTGTATAGATAATTTACAAAAGGCTACTTCTTTTTTAATACTATAAGATTTTTTTTTTTTTTTTTTCCGGAATGAAATATTTAATAACACACGTCTCAATTATTAGCAATGACCGTCTATTAAGACATTATTCAGTACTTACCTGTTATCCCAGGGTAACTACTCTTAAGCCATTGCTTTTGTGTGCTACAAAAATTGCATTTTTTTCAAACTTTTTTTCTTTCTAGTAGTGAGATATTCATGCAGACACACAGCTTAATTGTATAGAGAGAATTTTCCAAATCCCTTTTTACTTCACCAGAAAAATACTGTCTGTCTGGAGCAGATGCACAATCTGCATAGACAAGAGAGGCTAGAAAAGTGAGCATTCTTCCTCCTGTAAGGGAATGAGACGCTTGGCTAGGCAGTGAGAAAGAAGGATGTCTTTCAGGAGCCTTATTGCTTGTAAGGACTTAACTGACTTTTGCCAGTAGTGCAACTCCATCAGTCCAATAAGCACTGCAACCTATTTCACTTACAGTCTGTGTTTTGCTGCCTGTGCTCAAAGCCAACTTTAATATGGTACAGCTGTAACCTGGATCAACCTGCTGGGAGATGAACTGTGAGCAACCACATCAGAGGAGCTGCTCAGGAGCTGTTTTTAGGCTCAGGACCATGTCTTTGTGTAAGCTGTATTACAGGGCTCCTTGTGGCTGCCCATGAACCTCGCTGATCCTAATACAGATCCCACCTGGCAAATTTAAAACCCTGATTTGACCTTGGACCTTTCTCACCATTTTGGACTCATTTGATTACATGGACTCTTGGCTGAACCTGGTTACCTTCACTAGAATGGCTCTGCTCAGGGGCAATCATGGGAATGAAGCTCCCCAGAGAGAGAGGGAAGTTGCTGTGGGGACTGCTCATGCTCCAGTGCCTGACAGGCTCTGCCTTAGACTCAAGGAATAGCTTGAATAACATATTTAGAAAACTACAGAACTTAACATTCAACAATTTTCAGAATAAACCTTTACTGCAGATACAGATTAACAACTTGTTAATAAATTTCCTTACTTTACTAAACTATATACTAAAATTAGCACTGACTTTTGTTAAATACTCTTATGAGTCAGTGAATATGTCTGTCACAAAGCAGAAAAAAGTAGATGGATAAGTAGTTATTATTGTTATTTAATTGATAGAAAGAACAATGTTTAGTCTTTCCATTCTGGTAATCAGTAGATTATATAATGTGCATTATATTTAATTTTATTACTTGTTATTTAAATTAGATGGCAAAATATACATTTCAGAAATGCTACACCTATGTGTAAAAATACCCCATGAATCTCAGTCCTCAAAACAGGAACAACAGTACCCCAACAGTACGCAATCCTCAGACCTTAAGTCAGTCATTAAATATGACTGTTAGCAAACCACAGTGATAATCTAAAAGATTTCTGATCTTTGATGATGCACAAGTATACCATCCTTTTTGTTTCACATGTAGTATTAAAAATAATCATTATAAGTACTAGTAACTGATGCTCAATGTGTGTGAGTGATATAAGCCAGATTAACTGGGTGCTCTATTTAAAGGTTAACTAGTTATCTTTGATTGTGGCATAGCAAATATATTCATTATTTACATTTGTTTCCTATATTCTAAAAATGTAACAGCTATATGGTTGCTTGTCATGAATACCTGGTAAATAATGTCTATGATCAGCAATATTGGCATTACTCAATTGTACAAATATTGATCAGTCTTAACCTGCTTATCAATTTATTTGAAAGATGCTTGCTTGTTTTTGTTTGTGTGTTTGTTTGTTTGAAGTGGCAAGTGCTAACCTGTAACACACACACGAAGAAAGACGTCTTGCTTTATTTTTCTGTTCTTATTTTAATCTCACACAGATATGGGAAGACAAGTACTCTTCCCTGTGGTTCCTTCCATTGCCTGTGATTGTTATAAATTGAAACTGAAATACTGAATGTTCACAAATAAATTTATAAAATGATCAGAAGTGACAGTTAAATGAACTGACAGATTTCATTTGCAAGCTTATTTGCAGTTCCAGTTTTGTCTCATTCATGTGAATTCACCTAGTTTTTGAGACAAAATAATTCTTCTTTGAGAGTTTAATTTCTTGAATAGTACTTAAGGTGCTTCTATGGATGCCAAGAATGATAATATCACTATTTTCAAAGGTCTAGTTAAATCCATTGTTTCTGTTGATGCTTCTGCTAGAGTTTAGATTTTATCACTCTGTATTAAGGTACTGGAGGTTTAAGCCAAGTACAAACTGATAATAATTTTGAATGGAATTTCAAACTGCAAGAAAAATGTTACTTATCCTTATTATCCTGCATTGGTTGTATTTCCATTAATTGGAGTCACTGCAATGAGGAGTAGAATCCCCTGAGCAGACACTTAAAATTAAATCTCTTAATTTGTGCCTGCATTTCATTCATTCACTGCACAAAATACTTCAGTTTGATTAGAATATAGCATAAATCCCACTGAATACAATAAAATAAATGTTTTACACCTGGCCCATTTCATGTAGTTCAAATGGTATATTTTATTCATCTGTTGTATAATTAACATTATTCATTGCAATCTTGGATCATCCTATAAAGATGATGGATGAACATTTGACATACCAGTTGACACATCCCCATCTTCTCTTGAAAGCATCGTAGCAGTCACACAGCAGGCCAGGATGTTCACATTTTTTAAAAAATTATTTAATCTTAACACACCAACCTTCATTGTAACTATTTTTACTGTGTGATACAAATCTATTATCATTTGTTTTGATTCTTCATTATTTTATTTTATTTGGTTTTATTTGTGCAGAGACTGCTATATTCATACATAAATTTTATTCCCTCTGTTTTGGTGATCATTGTCCAGACATAGATTTGCAGTGTTTCCCTCAATTCCTTTTTTTTTTTTTTCTTTTTTTTTCTTTTTTTTTTTCTTTTTTTTAAATCTTCTTCTTCTCTACGTGGAAAAATAAGCCTACTATAATTTGTTTAGAAGAAGTTTTATAGTTTCTCTCAATTCGACTTTTTCATCTGTCTCTCTCTCCACAACTCTTTATTTTTAACTGTACTGGTCAACTCTTTATTTTTAACTGTACTAGTAATTATTATTGTAATATTTACAATTATGTTATTGCATAGTAACATTTAAGTACATTACAGTGCAGTATCAGAACACAAGTGCTGCAATTGTTCCCTGCAGCAAGGTTTTCCTGTTCTTTGATGCATACATGCCAGTAGTTGAATTTAAAGTGTATACATTAAAGGGTCTGAGGGTGAAGTTGTAGCTATGCTTTCACACAGTGGGCTGTGATTAGAGATTAATACTGTCTTGAAAATAAATATGAACTTGTTTTCTGTACTACTTTTCTTCTCCAATGAATAATTATACTGAACCATAAGGTAAGGTGTTTGCATGTTTGTGAATTAGTTAGAGTAAACAGTAATGAACAAAGGAATAGTCTAGGAAAACAAGCAAGCAAACAAACAAAAAACAACATCTAAACAAACAATCATTTTTATGAAGGAAATCCATAGCACTGGGGAAGATGGAGTCAGATATCTGCCCTTTTGCCCTCTTATAAATGCCCAGTGACTTAACTACAGAACCAAATGTTTTTCTTTACAGTGTAGAGACAAACCACAGAGGGAAGCATAGCTGTCAACTAAGATAAAATTCATAAAGGAAAGAGAATACAAGCTACAGAGAAATAAAACAAGTGGAAAAATCCACATCCTATGCCAGTTTATGTTAGAAAAATAAAAAATAAAGACAAGTTGGTAATATCATATAAGTTTTGAAAACAAGTATTTCACAAACAAGTTGATCTACCACTCTTTTAAAGCATATTTAATATGTTTTATTTATTTATTTTCACTTAGCATTTTAATGTGTACTATGGCAATTAATGTTACTCCCTATGAATCTGGGAGTCTGAGAGGTGGAAAGACTACTTAATTCACTCCCTGCCTTCCATGAGAGAGTCCCAATAGGCAGAGGGGACACCCAATAGAGGTGTTTCTCTCTCCATTCAGCTGAAAGCACTGACATATACGATATGGGGTGTTGGCAACAAACCCAGCTGGGCAGAGCAGGCACGTCCCCTCAGGGACTTCCACACCTTCCCATGTGCCTGTGCACAATAGATATGAAGCTTTGCAGATTGATCTGAACAATATTGAGGAACATGGCATATCTGAGGTCATGCTGACCTGCGTCCTGCATTAAAACAGCTCCCACCACCACCAAAAACAAAAACAAAACAAAAAAACAAAAACAAACAAACAAACAACAACAACAACAACAAAACGTTGTTGTGGAAGACTTTGTTCTGAAGGGAACAGAAGGTTTGAACTGGCTCCATTGCATAGGGATGTCTGCTGCCTTCCTGGGGACCAGACTAGGGACATAAAGAAAAAGCATCCTTCCCTGGTTCAGCCCTTGGGCTATTACCCATTATTGGTCTTTCAGGTAGGCAGTAGTGATGAAGCTTCCAGACAAAGTCCAAGGGCAATTAAAAGAGACTTAAGGGCCTTGGGACAACTATTTAAGGGGTCAGCAGCATAGGTGTTGTCTTCCTCTATCCCTCCACTTGCAGGGATTGATAAGGTGAGGAACAGGAAGAGCCATCAAATCACTATCTGGTTCCAAGCCTGGTGTCACCAGCAACCAACGCAGGATCAATAACCAATAGAGCAAGAGTTCATGGAGCTCTTCAGATCACTTGAGACACCTAAAACTTGGGAACTGAAGAAAAATCCAGAGGCTGGGAGAAGTCTTCCATTCAATAGCCCTTGTTCTCATGGGGGACTTCAACTTACCAGATATCTGCTGGAAATATTATACAGAAGAGAGAAAACAGTCTGGGACATTTCTAGAGTGTGTGAAAGATAACTTCCTGGCACAGCTGGTGAGTGAGCCAACTAGGGGTGGTACCTCACTGGATATTTTGCCAGATGGAATCCATCTGAGGGAGCTGGCGGAAGTGCTTGCCAAGCCACTTCCCAACATTTATCAGCAATCCTGGGTATCAGGGGAGGTCCCAGTTGACTAGCAGCTAGTAAATGTGATGCCCACCTACAGGAAGGTCCAGAAGGAGGAGTGCCAAGGAAGCTCACAGAGCAGATTGTCTTGAGAGCCGTCATGCAACACTTAAAGGTCAACCAGATGACCAGGCACAGTCAGCATGGGTTTATCAAAGGAGCGTCCAGCTTGATCAACCTGATCTTCTATGATGAGGTCATGCACTCAGTGGATGAGGGAAAGGTTGTGAGTGTGGTCTACCTAGACTTCAGTAAGGCTTTTGACACCATTTCCCATAGCATTCTTCTGAAGAAGCTGGCTGCTCAAGGCTTGGATGTGTATACGGTTTGTTGGATTAAAAACTGTCTGGGTGACCAGGCCCAAAGAGTCACAGTGAATGGAATTAAATGCACCACTAGTGGTGTCCCACCAGGGCTCAGTACTGGGACCAGTTCTTTTCAATATCTTTATCAATGATCTGGATGAGGGGATCAAGTGCAACGTCAGTGAATTTGCAGACACCAAGTTAGGCGCAAGTGTTGATATGCTTGAAGGTAGGAGTGTTCTACAAAGGGACCTGGATAGGCTGGATTGATGGGCTAAGGGCAACTGTATGAAGTTCAGCAAGGTTAAGTGCCAGGCCCTGTACTTGGGGCACAAAAACCCCATGCAATTCAACAGGCTAAGGGAAGAGTGTCTGGAAAGCTGCCTGGCGGATATGGATCTGGGGTATTTATTGGTCAATAGCCAGCTGAATACGAGCCAGCAGTGTGCTCAGGTGACCAAGAAGGCCAACAGCATCCTGGCCCTTTTTTTGAGATTAAAGAAAGAAAACTTTGGAGGTTGAAGTTATGGTCTCTGAGAGCTAGTTTTTTTGTTTGTTTGTTTGTTTTTTAATATTATTATTATTTTATTATATTATTATTATTATTTTAAATTCCAGTCCTGCTCTGTATTTGCTCTGGAACTTTGTATAAGTCATTTGAATATATATATATATATTTGCTCAAATTTAAATAGATATTTGTTTATTTATTAATTTTCATTTGCAGAGTTCACATTTTGAGTTTTGAAACCTTCTTTTTTACAGATCACTATCCAGATTATTTCAAATAAGATGTCTAAAATTAAATCATAGCCTCTTTGAAACTGGGGTACTTTGCTGTGAATCAGCTGAAGATAATTATCTAAAGTCAGTTGTATGAATTGTTTCTGGTTGTCTGACTTCATTGTTAACAGTTTAAGTTACATGATATGTATTTTACTTACAGTTTCAGAGAAGATAGCTATCTTTTCAGAAAACCTTTCTCTTACAGACCAGAGAAAATATCAACACAGCGTAACACATGAACTGGTTAGGGTCCTTAAGAGAACTATCAGGATGAATTTTGTCTTGTTATGGAATCATATTCAAATTAATCTAAATCTGGAAGGGATTTAGCATTTCCCAGAGAAAAATAGCAACAAAGCATGACAAGAAATTTTCTGTAAGGTGTTAGGTTTGGCAATGCTGTTTGCTGAAAATTTAACTCCCATAGGAATAAAAAACAAACAAACAAACAAAACTATGTATTTTATATAGTAATATTAGTGATCAAGTTTGAATTTTCTTATATCTATAACAAAAAACTAATTATTCAAGAAATAAAATATGTTCAGAAAACAAAGATTTCTTCACTTTCTTTAGGCAATTGCCATGTTCTATTACACACAAAATACAATTGGGTTTTCATGAATTTGGAACTGAATTACCAACCTATACAAATGAATCCTTCTAAGTGCAATGGTCCAGTTATATTCATTCTGCTTATTCTGTCTCTCTCTATGCTAAGAACAGTGTCCTTAAGTTCAAAGTATATCTTGAGCAGAGCCCTCAACTGTAAGTGCTTTATCAAGCACTCTGAAAACAGTATTCAATGACAGCTAATTCAAGCAAAAAATATAATCTAAATATCTATAGGAAGGAAATATGTTTTTCAAATGATTGTGAACAGGGTTAGAGCAAATGAATGTAGACTTGAAGGAAAGCTCAGAAGAACTGCCTGCTATATTCACCCAAGGTTTTTTTTTTTTTTTTTTTTTTTTTTTTTATCTGATCTTCAATAGGTATCTCTGTTTTAGATCTGAGTTCCTTTTTTTTTTTTTTTTTTTTTTTTTTTTCTTAGATGTCACTATCTTGTGATCTTACCTTATTCTTTCCTTTGGGTCTCCTGAAGCATTTGCAAATGGTGTGTTAATATGTACTTGGATATTTTACTGCCATAATTGAACTTTCTCTCTGAATTTATAGGAGCGTAGACATGTTCAGGTATTGCAAATACTTGTACTATGAGTTTCAGTGAGGTACTATTTTTTATGAAGCACTCTTGAAATGTAAATGGGAAACAGAATTTTCTGTTATGCTTATTTAATTGTGGATAGGAGGAATTCTGGATCTATGAAGCTATGAAGCATAAAAGAGGACTTTTTATTCTTGAAATATAAGATCACATATTCTATGTCTTCATGGGAGATCTAAAAAACTTTACTAAATCAAGCCACGTTTACACCTATTATTAAAATAATCTTTCTCTTCCAAATTGAAACAGAATGGAACTCATCTAGAAGTTCTCTAAAATATTTAAGACTCCCTTAAAATTTAATCAGGCCAATACTTTTAGCACTATCTTTAAAAACTTACATGCAATCTTCACTTTGACAAGAGTAATATCACCTGCTCAAGATATGTAGTTTTAATAGTTTCTTAAGAAGAGAAACCTAGTAGTCAGGTCCATGTTCTTCTTATGTTGAGGAACCTGTAACTGAATGAAGTACTCCAGGTGGGGTCTCCCAAAAGCAGAGTGAAGGTGGAGAATCACCTCCCTTGACCTGCTGGTCATAATTCTTTTGATGGAGCCTAGGATACTGTTGGCTTTCTGTGTTGCAAGCACATACTACCCACTCCGGCTGAGTTTTTCATCAAATGCTTTTCCTCAGAGCTGTTCTCACTCCATTGTCCACCTGGCCTGTATTTGTGCTTGGAATTGCCCTGACCCAGGTACAATCTTTTTCCTTTCCCTTTAGTACAAATTCTAATCTGTTCAGTAAAGCCAATTCAGGTTGCTAACTTGGTCAGAAACTAATTGCTTTTGTTCTGCTTTTTATTTATCTGATTGTTTTGCTTAGTTAAAACAGAAAAAAATGAGAGCTGGAGTTGGTGCAAAAGAGGAAAATAGGATATGTTCAGGAGCAGAAGACAGTGGAGACTCCTGGAAGGAAGAACAGGAATTTACTCTTGGGAATAACCAAGTTGGCCTGAGGTATGTGAAACTTGATTCCAGAGGTACCAAAGAGATTCCTTAGGCAAATATTCTTTTGTCTCATAACAGAGAAACTTCTTCCATAAGGTTAGCCGTGACTTCCTATCTTTGGAGCTTTCAGAGTTCATGGCTAAGCCTACATAAAAATAAGATTAAAGTCAACAGGATCTTTGATATGGTAACTGAAACTTTTCAGCTGGTTCCTTCAATTAAGTGAATTCCATTCTAATGTTACTTTTTATCTGACTTCAATGAAAAGTTCTAATTTGAATCTCTTTCTCTGATTACTTTCAATGTTAAAGATGTGTTAAATATATTCATTTAACCTGTGGTCCCATCATTAGGTGATAATTTTAGTGTCAACAAAGGTTTTTAAATGAAAATAGGCATACAGATATGAGGAATAATGAAATGGCAAATGGACAATATTTTGTTTATGTTTCACAAACTTATTTAGACAATTACTCTATCACACGAAATAAGTGAAGCAATGATAATAAAAATCATGTCCTATAACAGTGATACATTGATACACTTTTCTCTTTTTTTTAAAAAAAAAAAAAAAAAAAAAAACGATTTTTTTCTTTAAAAGAAAAAAAAAATACAGAAACAAATGCAGGTTATCAAACATTGGCTTAAATAGTATGCTAGTGCTGTATAGCAGTTTTTTTATTTGTTTTTGTAATAAGGATGGTAATATATTTCATTACCCCATTCCCCTTCTATGCAAAGTCATTCGTAGACTGATGATTTTCTTGGTTCTAGAGGAACTTCATATGTAGTACAGCAGGCTGGAGCTAAGGGAATTAGAATCTGAAGATCTGAAAACTTCAGTAATTCTGCATTGATTTCAGGTGCTTATTTTAGGATAAAGAACTATAAATTCAACAGTTACAATGTAATTGCTGCATTAAAAATTGAAGATCCATAATTAATTAACACTTAATTTGCTGCTTGTGGGATGAAATGTGTACATTTTTCCTATCTTTACTTTTTCAACATATTTATGTTGTCTATACATTGCCAGATCAATGAAATGGGTCACATAAATACCATTTCTATACTATTTTTTTTTAAGGCATAGTTGTTTTTATTGTTATTAAAACACTACGTAATTAACATGTTATGTATATGCTGTAAATTATATAAATTTGATGTAAATGACCAAATTACTACTCCCACAAAATAGTTGATTGTGATGTAGTCTTTATCAAAGTTCCTCTGGTACTAAAATGGAGGATATAAAAGGCTGTGATTGAGGTAAAATATTATTGTATAAAGAATAAAATAAATCAAAATGATGTTTTTAAACATTTCTAGAGTTTAAGAAAATATTAATTCCTTCTGTGTGTGTGTGTGTTAAAATCTCATGGCCTGGACACATTGTATTCTGTGTCTAAAAAATGCATCAAACCTTCATATTCCTTCTCCTACTTCAAAAACTAATGCCAGAAAATTAGGAAGGTTCCCTTTGAGACATACTGAAACACAACAAGAATTAATAGGGTTAGATGAGAAGGAAACTATTTTGCAAGACTTTTGGAAGATTTTTCCAAGAGTTCCTAATATGAAATAGTATATTCCATGTTTGAAATTCAGTGCTGTGATAATATTCATAATGCAAAATACATCTTGCTGCCAAATACTTTAAGTTGCTTATTCAGAATGTGCATCACTGTGTTAGCTATATTTATCTGGCATATTCTTATATTTTGATACATAAAGTTTCTAATAACAAATAAATTTTGTGTGTGTGTATGTAATGTATATATTTGTTTTCATCTTATCCCATTTAGAGACTGGAGAAAAGGAAGTTTCTGTTCTTGTCTGTGGAAGATATGAGCATTTTAAACTTTAAAAGCACAATATAGCCAACTAAAATGTTTTGGATTAACCCCAGTAGGCAGCGCAGCACTACTTAGCTGTTCACTCACTCTCCCCACAGTGGGAAGGGGAAGAGAATCAGAAGGGCAAAAATGAGAAAACCTGTGGGTTGAGATAAAGATAGTTTAATAGGTAAAGTGAAAGCTGTGCTCAGACACAAAGCAAAATTAGGAATTTGTTACCTACTTCCCAGTGGCAGGCAGATGTTCAGCCATTTAAATGAAAGGACGGCTCCATCATGCATAATGATTACTTGGGAAGACAAATACCAAAACTCAGAATGTCCCCCTGCTCCTTCTATTCCACAGCTTTTATTGCTGAGCATGACATTATATAGTATGGAATATCCATTTGGTGAGTTGGGATCAGCTGTCCTGTCTGTGCCCATTCATGCTTCTTGTGCACCCCCAGATTCATCACTGGCAGGGCGACGTGAGAAACGGAAGGTCTTGGTGCTGTGTAAGCACTGCTCAGCAATAGCTAAAACATCTTCATGTGACTGTGACTGTTTTGGTCATAAATCTAAAACATATTTCTACAGAGGTTACTATTAAGAAAGTTAACCAGCTGAAATGACTGCAGAAGTAACAAGTACATTATTAACAGAGCTTGCCAATAGTCCTAGGAATTACCCTAAATGAACTTTATATTTGTTTGTTCCTACATAGACACTATTTGCAATATTTTAATCTGATGTTTAAGAATACTTGAAATTTCCCATTGATTTTTTTCAGTCTTGTTGTCTGCTGTCCTGTTGCTTTTAAATTCCTATTTTCATGTGTTTTTTTTTTTGTTTGTTTTGTTTTGTTTTGTTTTTTTCTTCACATAACCCTTGTTAATGATTAAATTTACTTAACAAATATTAATTGGATCTAGAATTAAGGGAAAATTTGAATTCTTCAGTCCTTGCTATGAGAGCTGTATAAATAAACTTGACTTCATATATCTAAATACAATTTTAAGGAAAGTGATTTATTACTCTCTGAGTACTTTGCTTGATATATTAAAATATTTGCTAAGTATATATTTTGCTTTAATCAAATGTTTATAAAGTAACAAATTTGTTGTATTCAGTTTAAAAGATAATAATAAAAAATGGAAAGCTCTGAAAGACCAGCTAGTAATTTTTAGCAAGATTTAGAAAATATTATTTATTCTTCTGAGTCCCTTTCATCTTCTTACACCTGCCAAATTTTTCCAGCTGTTAGAAGACAAATGTATTTTTCTGCTTGACAGAAGTGCCTTAGGCAGAATGTTTTGAAAACAATAAATTAATTGATTTTTTTAGTTTTTTTTTTTTTATTTTTATTTTTTTCTTAATGGTGTGAGTTTCTTATAATTTTTGAAGTAATAAAATTCTGGTCCTTAACACCAAACAGCTTTCAAGGAATCAAAATGGAGCCATTCAACTTTTCATTATTTTAACCATGTAGTTACTTATCAGCCCTACATATAACTAGATAATTTATCATTACTTTGCAGAATTCTGTTATTGAATTTGCAACGTTTGTAACTTTAGAAAGAATCTCATAATGCTGGTGTTTCTGCTTGGTGCACTAAGGCAGTGTGCATGGACCCCACAGCCTATGAAATCCATCGATAGCTGACATGTTCATTGTCCTGTACATTGCTCATATTTCATTTCAGTTAAAATTCTTACTTTAGTTAACATCTATTTTTCTTGTTTGAACTCCTTATGCTGCGGTGAATGAGATGGCACTCATCCATATGTGGTCTCTGAAAGATGTGCGAAGATAAAACAAAAATGCAGGTCCAAAATGAAGCATCTGCATGTTTCTTACAACTATGCTATGTACTCGATAATAGAGTACATGAAGTGTATTAATGGATTAAAAAACACTAAACAGATCATTTAATGTCAGAGCATGACTTTAGAATAACAATTCATTTCATATGCTAACAATAAATGGAAACATCTAGACAATTTCAACCAGAGTTAGAAACAAACAAACAAATAAACAAAACTATTGTGTATTTATCTGAGAGCTTCTAGCAGGGATTTATAAAGTCACAGGAAGAATGTTTTACCATTACACATTTCAGCAAATCTGATTAAAGCATTCTAGGTAAAAACTGCATCTACACTGTTATTTTCAAACACTGGTGCTTAAAATAATTCAACCTGTATGTCACTGTAGTTATTCCC
>NC_048894.1:141578348-141588526 GCF_011077185.1 Oxyura jamaicensis
CTTCCTTCCTTCCTTCCTTCCTTCCTTCCTTCCTTCCTTCCTTCCTTTTCTCTTTCCTCTTCTCTTTATTGTATTTCCAGTTGGTTAATCTTTGTCTATACATGGCAAGGTTATTTTTCATCCTTGGAGGTCAAATACTTATTATTAAATACATGGTCCACAGGGTACCAGATTTACTGTATAACTCTAATGATCTGAATACAAGAAATCTTCTTGGCCTTGAGCTGCAGATCAAGAGTAGAAGCAAATAGAGATTGTTCTAATTGATATTCTGGGGACATTTTTGTTAATATTCTAAGGACTTTAGAAAGATCCTCTACAAATTAACTTTCTGCTTATTAAAAAGTTTTCATCATCATCATAGAACAAGAAGCCTTATACATGAACATATAAATTATTTAAAAGTGCCATGAAAAATAAAAGGAACTTAGAAGATTTTTATGTATGTAAAACCTTTTTCTGTATTCTAGTTTTATATTAAATTGAAAATCTGTCTAGAAGATATACATGAATATATTTTAAGAAAAATTGAAATTGTCTGAATATAGTGATTATAAGTTTCTTATTATTGTGAGCTTTTTTTTTTTTTTTTTATATATATATATTAAAATCAGCAAAATACTTAGCAGGAATAATCTGTAATCGTAAATTCCAGTCTGAATGTAATATTTTTTAAAAAAAGATAAAAATGTTTGACTAGTGTCAAAAAATGTATCAAGTGCTTCTTGATAGAATAAAAATCAGAACCACTAACTTATGTGAAGGCAGATAAACAGGTAATAAGAACCCCCTTTACAAGGTAAGATAGAGACCTGTGTATATCTTTGCCAAGTGAACATTAATTCTACGTACTGTGCTGGTTGCCATTAGTAGAGAGCCACATTTAGTAAGCATAGCAATGTACTCTCACATGATAAAAGTTTCAGAAAAAAAGACAATTTGCTAGTTATTTTTTTGATGGTGGGGTTAGGTTTCAGATTCCTAATCAAACATATCTCACTTGATTCTAAGATATCTTTGGTTTAAATGTTCAAAAAATTATCTTATGTAAAAGGCTTCTGCTAAATGGGTCATTTTCTTCATCCAGTCTAAAATTGTCTTCTACATAATGTTGCCTACAGGTAAAAATCTGTGTTCCTTCTCCATCCTGCGGCATTAGATTTGGTTCTGTTGCTGCCAGTGAACCCTTAAATATATTCTGCAGCTGACATATATCACTTAAAAGTATGATGTACTCTGGCATATTCCACTCCAAAAACCTTTTAACATGCCAGTCATACAGCAACAATGATACATTCCTCTCTGCTAAGAGATTTCATTGCTGCAGGATGGATAAATAGATAAATTGTTTTCCTCTGAGAATATCTAAGTCTTCTGAAACATGGGCATATTTCCAAACCCTTTGGAAGAACAAGAGATGAAATATGCCTGGACATCTCCTAAATAAAATGTGATCTAGATTTCTCTTCTAATTCTGAAAAGCAAAATAAAATAAAGTTTTTTACTGGAGGATTGGTTTATGTTGTAGGCTAAGTTTAAGTAAAAATACTTTCCTTCAAGTCTCATCTGTTGGCTCTTGTCTATATTCAGAAGACATTTTTCAGTCCTGCATGCGTTGCTACCTCTTCTGTTTCTTTGGGATATTTCTCATAAAGGTACTGATTACTTAGTGCACAGAGCTATAAGGAAAATCTAAAACTATGTGGAAAAAAGGAAGGTAAATCTGTTGAGAGATACTATTTATTAATACTATTCAAACAGCAAAGATGCAAGTCTGAGTGTCTTGAGACATGTCTGAGACTCAAGTCTGGAAACCAACAAAGTCTGGAAAGAGACAATGACTCTATAACTAAAAATGTACACATTTTTCAGGGGCCTGTTCTTGAAAGGTTTGTGTACTCATAGTTCACACTAGTTACAGTAAACAGAAATGTTGTGAGAGAAAACACTAAAATTTGCAGTAAACTGAGTAAATTAGTTTGTTACTCATGAATGCACACACATTAGTATTATACATTATGTAGTGTATTAGGATAAACTAACATATTATGCAATGTGTAATGTAAATTTCTGACTACTCATAACAAGAAATGAATCAGTTAACCAGGTGCTTGAATAGGCAAGACAAGAATTAACCTTTAAGTGCCCAAGGCATCAAGCTCCAGGCTGGCTGATTAGAGATTTTTCTATAAGTAGTCTAGAACCTGAAGAAAGTAGTCATGGAAGCTGTGTCATAGCTGCCAAGACAGATACAGTTTCACTTCATTTTGACTTCATTTTTGTTATCAAGTGGACAGTAACAAATAAATAAATGGGAATGCAATTTCACCTGGCAGCTGAACAAGTCTACAAAGTAGCTGATGTTAAAATTGGTGGTCCAATTTCTCCATCTGCAGTTCCCACAAACATTTCCACTACTTTTTCTGAACTTTGGTCATTGTCCTTTGAAGTCAGCTGATTCAAAGAAAAATCCAGAAGGGAAATAACATTGAAATAATTTATACAATCTTCTAATATTTTAGCTCCTTAAACTAACTAATTTTAAAGTCAGATGGGCACCTCTACCAGTACTGGAGAGAGGGCAGGAACTCTGGGATGGAATTTGGAGGATTGCTTTTAGTGAACGGTCATCTGTATGACCCTCATACAAATTCACACATATTTCACTTAACAGGGCTGTTCTTTCGCACTTGGACGAGACATACAGGTTTATAGGCACACTTATTGTTAAATTCTCCTATCTTCTGAAACCAAGTGGTCACATGTAAACTTTCTATTGGGAGTGCCTTCTAACAGTGCTCATACATAATTCTGGAGAGTTTTAGGTGACCTGAGCCAAAATTCTGCAAGGGACTGCTATGTAAATTTAATATAATTTAGCAGATGATTAACTTTCAGTGCCTGGAATCTTAGTTTTCTTTTTTTCTTTTGTTTTGTTTTTGTTTTTAGCAACTTTGGATACTTTACAACTTTAAATAATTTACTACTATGAATAAAACCTATTAAAAGAGATTAAATATAATCGAAAGGAGTGCCTAAAACAGACATAATCTGTGAGGGAGTTCTCTGGATCAAATTGTCCCTAACATAATTGGTCACAAATAGCTTTAAATTCAGAACCGAAATCACCTTAGAGTTGATCTACAGTGGTTGGATACATCTCAGAGCAGGGGATGGCAAGCAATCATAAAGCTATCTCTTTCATAGATATGGACTATGACTTTGTTTTACTTGTATTCAGTATTGTAACTGAGATAGGAATGGATTTTAGGAATGTTGACTCAGCTGAGTTTAGCCTAATTTCCTCTTAACAATTTTAAACCTCTCTTTTAAAGAGCAGTTTTTTTTTTTTTGTTTGTTTGTTTGTTTTAAAGAACACAGATATTTTTTTTAAGAACCCTTACAATTACCTGAAACCTACTTTCAAAGTTTAAGTACCTTTCCCCTCAACATCTTTTCTAGTTTTATTTCAAATAACCCTTCATTACAATGAGAAGATTGAATTATCCCACGGGGATTAATATTTTGACAGCTATAAAGCTTTTATTATGTGATAATTATTTCTCAAATTATGAATTATGTTTTAAGCATGTGGGCAGAATGCTCTGATTTCCTTGTTCAAATGTAAACAGTCTCAGTGGGTAGCTAAGAATTCCAGAAGTTGATTAATATTTATATGTCTTCATAAGGCTTGACATCTGCCATGTTGTGCATATTTATGATCTTGTTCGGTGTTGGAGTTCTTAAGGGAGGTCAGGTAGAATAAACCCTTATTACATTGTGGCATAGGTTTCAATGTTCATGAATTTGGAACACACCTGCTTTGCAGGCTAAATGAAGTGCCACAGTAGGCCTATTTGGAACAATCTTAATTTCACAGGAAGTAATAGAATTCCATAAAATACAAAAGGAGAGCAATCTAAAACCTTCAATATGAATTTTCATAAAACAGCAAACTCTTTGTGGTTGAGAAGCACCTCTGGAAATTGTCTAATCCCACTTCTCACTAGAGCTGGTTACTCAGGGCTTTCTCCAGTCTGGCTTGAAATATCTCCAAAGGATGGATATTCCACAGCTTCTCTGGGTAGCCTGTTCTGGGATTTAACCATCCACAAAGTACAGATTTTTTCCTTAAGTCTAAGTGGAATTTCCTATATTTAAGTTTGTGTCCTTTGCCTCTTGTGTTATCATGGGGCAATACTGAGAAAAATGTAGTTCCTTCTTCTTCATTGCCTCCCATAAGCTATTTATACACACTAGTTAGAAACTTAGAATTTCTCACTCTGCATGACCTTTTAAGAATAACTGAGAATGGTGTCACAGTGACATCAGCCAGCTCCCACAGCATTTGTGGGTGCATCCCATCAGGTCTCCTTGACTTCTGTATGTTCAGTTGGTTTAAATGTTCCCTAAGATGATCCTCCACCACTGAATATAATGTATGTCTTCTTTGCTCCAGACTTTCCCAATAGTCTCAGGGGTCAAGGACAGCAGAAGGCTGAGCTCATCACTGAAGACATTTGAAGGAATTTAATAGAAGTATAAAAGACGTTTGATTTATGTGATTTAGGTGATTTTTGTGTTCCTTGTCACTAGGTCCCAAGACCCATTCAGCAGATGACCCATATTTGCCCTAGCCTTTTGCTGCTGATAGAAGCCTTCCCTTTTGCCCTTCATGTTCCTTGCCAGATTCAGCTCCAGCTAGGCTTTGGTTTTCCTAACCCCATACCTGCATGCTCAGGCAATGTTTCTAAATTCCTCACAGGTGACCAGACCCTATGTCTACCTCTTGCTTGCTTCATCATTTTTATTTAAGTTAAGTAGAAGCAACTTGTTCATCCATACTTGTATGAACAGCAGAGCACCTTCCTGGTTGGCTCCTTGATTGCAGCTAGGAAGTTGTCATCAGTACACTCCAGAAATCTTCTGGATTGCTTGTGCTCTACTGTTTTGTCTTTCTGGCAGATAATGGGGTGATTGAAGTTCCCCACAAGGACCAATGCTGCCAGGCATAAGGCTTTTTTTATTCTGTTTGTAGGTCTCTTTTCATCTGCTTTTAATTCCTTATCTGGTAGACGTGCTGGACATCATCACCTTCCTTCCCCATCAGTCCTACTTCAAAGCTTTCATCTCAGTGTTTATGAGACTGTAGTCAAAAAATTCTTTTGTCCCACTTGTTCAGGTGGATTCTTTCTCTTCCTAATAACCCTTAATCCTCAAAGAAAGTCCCATGGATGTAAAAGCCATGGTCAGCACAAGCTGTGCTGACCATGGTCCTTCTGGTCAGAACAAACTGTACAAGTAGGTGTTGACGTCCAGGATCTTTTCACTCCTCAAGCCCTTCTTCCTCACTGGAAGAACTTAAGAGAAAACCACATGGTCCCCCATACCACTGACCCTCACCCCCAGAGACATATAATCATGTTCAATGGGATCCATGGTTCCCCAGACCATGTAGTTGATGCCCACATTGAAGAACAGCAGTGGGGGAAGGTTTGAGGGCCTGAGGAGCCTCAGCAGCCTCTCCAAAATGTCCTGGATATGAGACTGGGCAAACAGCAAAGCTCCCCAGATTTTAGGCAGCCCGTGCAGCAGTCTCCCACTGCTGTCATTCACTGTTTCTTCTGAGTGCTGCTGTGGGACTCAGGTCAGCCAGCTGTTTTGGGTGTTTGGCTGAAAACAGATCCTAGTTTGTCATCTGCTAGTAAATCCAATGTAGTGACATATACAGACTTTCTAATGCAATTGATACTCAGTTTGGATTAGGACAAATGCTATCAGACTTTCAGTTATACTTCATATGTGCAGAGTAATTTGAATTACTCTGTAGTGATAATGCAATAAATGTAATTATATCAAAGAAAGTCATCACCATTACTTCATATTAGTGGATAAAAAGGTACCACTGTTCATCGAAATACTACATACCAGCATTTTTGGATTCTAAAAAATGTCTATTTGCACTATATATGAGTAAGTTATAAAAAGTAATTCATCCATGCATTTATTATTAATTTATAATAATGTTCAATGGGCATCAATACATTACCCTAAAATGATTGTTGTCCTTATCTTTATTTTAGTAACTTTTTAGTAACTCGTAAAATTACCACTGTGCTGAATAGTTTACAGGTACAGAACAGAAAGATGATCTTTGCCCTAAGGAATTCAGTAAGACCAAATTATTTTTACATATGTTTGAACATTATATTTCCAGTTACCTTGTTATCATAGTTAATCAATGCATTTACATCTCTCCCACAAATTAATGAATGTTAGGAATTTTTTATATTCACTGGAACTCAGTGGACATTACTGTTGTACATTCCCAGGTAAATTTACTTTACCTCAAAAATAAAACCTTAATTTTTATTAAACATCGTTGCTCTTGGTTCAATATTATATCAGTGGAAATACTGTGGTAATAGTTTGTATAGATTCAGCTTGTCCAGGTTTCAATAAAGTCCTAGTAGGTAAAAACTACTTAAATATATGGAAAATGTCCATATATTTCTTGTCAAGACTCTAGATAGAAAAAGAGAATTTGAAGTTTATTTTGTGTGTAGCCTAGTACACAGCAAAATCATAGTTCACTTTTTTATTTTTATGAAACAAAACAGAGAATTTGAATAGATCAATTATATTTATTCTTTAAGAGCTTTCTCCTGATTTTATAAATGACATGCAATAATCAGCTAGATATATATCAATCCAATATTTGCAGCACGTCATGAAAAACTGAGTAAATAACTAATCATTTCAAATATGATTATTGTATAAAGTTTCTTGCAACATGAGACTCTATATATGTGAAAACGCAGATTTAATGTAAACACTAATTATTAATTAGGAAAAAAAAAATAACACTGAAAATCACATGACAGATGTCACGTGAAATACAAAGTCATGCTGAATTTAATGGGCAATTTCTAGAAGTCTTTTAAAGCACACTATAAAACTGCTATTCATAAACTTCCCTCACAAATTCCATAGGCTGACTGAAAGAAATCTTACTGTTTTCTATTAAAATCTTTGTCATTTTTCATAAGGCCTTATGGCAGTAATTTAACTTTGAATGTGCAGAGCTTAAATATCTAGAATATGCATTGAAGTGACAGGCAAATATACTGCCTAAGTTCATAACCAGAGGTATTTGTTAGCAAATAAATGAGCAGAGTTGCAGTAAACAGTTCAGGTAAACACAATGGCATAATTCTCTGTCAAGGAAATTAATTGGATTCTATTTTGGGTCACATTTTCTATGAAATTTCCTAATGTTTTCATCTTTAAAATGTTACATCTTTGCCCATTTATATCATTTAAGAGTCTGTGGTTCCATTAGTCATCCAAAAAGAAATAACAGCATAGCTGTCAGCATTATTAAGTATTGTTTTAAATTGCTGAAGTAGTGCTTGGTTATGTGTGAGCCAAGCCTCCGCACCTTCTTCTCTTGGATATCTATCAAAAAACACTGTTTTGAAAAGAAGTTCTACAGAAATTAATAGTTACTTTTAGAGACATAAAGTTCCATCTGATATACAAAAATCCTACGTCATGTTTTCCCTGTCAGAGAAAATTAAAATAAATAAATAAATAAATAAATAAACTTTTAATGTCAGAAGAGAGACTGAATTCAGGCTTGCTAGCTACCTTCAATTGTTGCTTATGGATACATTTCTATTAAATCAGTTATTTTATATAAAGGATTTTTTTACAACTGGGATAAATTTTGTGGAGATTAATGTCCACAATGATGTTTTTAGAATACCTTGACAGGAAGAGCAAGTAATCAGATATCAAAACATTAGGAGGAAAAAATACTTCTGATATTTATCAGTATATTTAAATGTGGTTATAGCAAATTAATGCTTATAGTACGTGTTTCGTTAAGGGAGAATTATATATTATTATTTCAGATATATCTGTTTTTTCCTAACCTTGCAAAAATGTTTAATAACATCATTTTTATGGTATAATATGTATCTTCAAAGGAATAGCCAGAATTCCATCACTAACCAGTTCAGTACCTACAAAATACATGAAGAAAGATATATGAATAATTTTTAGTTGTTAATTTGTCAGTTTCTACAAGAAAAATACAAAGAAAATTCTTTAGTTTTTTGAAGATATTGTTTTCTGCATACTTGAGGACTTCAGTACTTCTATATCAGATTTATTTTAATTTCCAAAATCCAGTCTGCTCATGCATCTCCAAAACTTTTTCTGACTTTTAGATGTTGTTTTTCTTGTCGATTTCGTTGTAACGTGTACTGTTTTAATTTTTTCAGTCTTCAGTGTAGGGGTATGCAGAAGAATGTCTGCTCTTTTAAGGCTATCTGGTCAAGGACCTTTTCCAAGACAACACATGTAATAAGGGAGGCAGTGATGGAAAACAAGTCTGTTGGGTAACATATGAGGATGTAGGAATATTATTCCAGCAGGGTTATCTGATTGAGGATTTCTAAATTGGGATTTAATGCCCTCAGTCTGACTAACTGGTGGACTATCAAACTGTATAGGCACCAATTCCAACAACCTGTACTTCACAGGTGATAGACAAGACAATGAAAGAGGGCAGGCCCTGGACCAGGAGGGGTGCTAGAATCTCAAAAGTCTCGTGAAGTTCAACAAGGAGAAGTGCAAAGTTCTGCACCTGGGGTGGAACAACTCCAGACACCAATACATGATGGGGGCTGCCAAGCTGGAAAGCAGTCTGGCAGAAAAGGCCCTAAGAATCCGCGTAAACACCAAGCTGAACATGAGTCAGTAATGTGCAAATGTCTCTAAGAAAGCTAATAGTGTTCTTGAGCGCATTAGACAAAATATTGTCAGCAGGACATAAACAAGATAAGTGATCCTTCCTCACTACTCAGCACTGGAGAGGCCACACCTGGAGTACCGTGTCCATTTCTGAGCCCCCATACAAGAGAGAACTGGACATGCTGGAGAGTCCAGCAGAGGGCCACAAAGATGATCAAGGGACTGTAGTATCTCTGCTATGAGGAGATGCTGGGAGAGCTGGGCCTTTACATCCTGGAGAAAAGGAGGCTCGGGGGGATTCTTATCAATGTGCATTGACACCTGAAGGGAGAGTGCAAAGAAGATTAATCCATGGTATTTTCAGTGTTGTCTAGTATGAGGATAGGAGGCAATGGGTACAAACTGTAACACAGAATGTTCTGTCTAAACATCAGAAACACTTCTTTACTGTACAGAAGATGGAACTCTAGAACAGCTTGCCCAGAGAGGTTGTGGAATCTCCCTCCTAGAAGATATTCAAAAGTCGTCTGTATATGGTCCTGAGCAAACTACTTTTTATAGCCATGCTTGAGAAGGGGTTGGTTCAGATGTCCTTCAGAGGTCCGTTCCAACTCTAACCATCCTTTTATTCTTTGAAATCTTTCATTAACTCTCTGCGTATTTGTACTCTCTTCCAGGTGTATGGGTGCTGCAAGTACTACATGCCAGCTACTGGAGAGACCTGTATGTGAGTGAGTGAAGATTGGTGCCAGCTATGGGAGTCAGGCTGGGGGAGTGGGCACCTTTAGACTGTGTTACCAGCTACTGGACTAAGTTCATTTATTTTTTATTCTTTTTTACTTCATTTCTTCTTCTTCTTATTTTATCTCAGTCTACATTTTTTCTTGCGTTTACTCTTCATATTCTCTCTTCTGTCCTACTGAGGGGGTGTGGAAAGGTATGTATGCCTCTCTGTGGGTGCTTAGCTACTGACTAGGGTTAACCAACCACAGGGAGAGTACAAAGAGTGAATAAATCTGTACTGATCAACTTGGAAAATTCTATCTATCAGAATCCTATTATTTGTCTGTGTTTTTAAAACATTTAATTTGCTTTCTGCTGTTACTGCAACAGAAGCTGAGGAAATATATATGCCAGTGATTGAATCAATCAGGATACAAAGAACTCTAGAGACATATGTTAAATCATACAAAATAAATGCAAATGTAGGTGGTTTTTTTTTTTCCATTTTTTTTAAAAAAGTAAGAATGAAAGAAGAATGGTATTTCAATGGCTCCAGTTATGTAGTAGTTATTATGTAGTAATAATTTCCTCACAGATGGCTTATAGCCAGAAATATTTATGCTCTTAATCATAATATGTTCCTGGTATTAGCAAAGAAAAAAGGAAAGAAAATTATAAATAATAATAAGAAAGAA
>NC_048894.1:141588626-141594416 GCF_011077185.1 Oxyura jamaicensis
AGAAAGAAAGAAAGAAAGAAAGAAAGAAAGAAAGAAAGAAAGAAAGAAAGAAAGAAAGAAAGAAAGAAAGAAAGAAAGAAAGAAAGAAAGAAAGAAAGAAAGAAAGAAAGAAAGAAAGAAAGAAAGAAAGAAAGAAAGAAAGAAAGAAAGAAAGAAAGAAAGAAAGAAAGAAAAAGCAGCTTTTCTAGCTCATTCATGTCAACTTAGTGTGAAAAAGATCATGCATTCTATAGCCTAAGCTAAGCAGACAATGGATCAACAGATATAATGGATGCATATAATGGAATGATATTTCTGATTGGTGTATTTTTTGGAAAAAGAAAGAAAAAAAAAAAAAGTAGTTATTAATATAACACACTTTGTGGCTTTTGCTAAATATATATCCCAATATTTGAATGTACCATCACTCTCAGTGTAGTCTTTAATAGTCCATTATGTTGTTCAGTTTTCCTGGAGGCTGATGCATGTTAGGGGATGTGATATGCTCACTTAGTGTCGTGTTCTTTGGCCCAGTTATCTATGAGGATGTTTCATAAATGAGTCCTGTTGTCCGACTCAATCCTTTCTGGGGTGCCATGGTGCCATAAAATTTGCTTTTCAAGACACAGGATAGTGTTCTGCGCAGTGTCATGGTGCATGGGATATGTTTCCAGCAATCTGGTGGTTGCTTCCACCATTGTAAACACATGGTACATGCGGTGTGTGATATAATCAATACTCCAGGCCTTCCCATTATTATATTTCAACCCTTATCCTCCATATGAGGCTTTAAACATTTGGCTTGCTTGATTGCAGTGCATGTTTCACAATCATGGATAACCTGTACAATAGTTCTTATAGTGTTTACTCTTCGATCACAAGCCTATCTATATGTTGCATCTCTTCCTTGATGGCCTGAAGTATCATGGAACCACCAAGCTCACCCTTAAATTGCCAGTCCAGACCCACCTGGGCCACTTCAATCTTAGTAGCCTGATCCACCTGCTGTTTTTTTTTAATGTTCTTCATTGGCCTAATTCTTGGGTATATGAGCATATATGTGACATACTTTCACAACCAGGTTCTCTACCCAGGCAGCAATACCTTCCTACAGTGCAGCAGCCCAAGTAGGTTTGTGTCTGTGATGCCAGTTGCTCTGTTCCCACTGCTCTAAGCATTCCCACAGGGCAATTTCCACTATTCATAAGTCAGTATAGAGATATAACACCGTCCACTTTTCTCGTTCAGTGATATCCAAAGAGAGCTGAATAGTCGTCACTTCTGCAGTTTGGTTCAATTCACCTTCTTCTACAACAGTTTCTACAATTTGCTGTGTAGGACTCCATATAGCAGCCTTCCACTTCTGATGCTTTTCCACTACAGAACAGGACCCATCAGTGAACAGAACATGTTGCTTCTCATTTTCTAGTATTTTTTTTTTTTTTTTTTTTTATGTGGCACGGCCTCTTCATCTTGTGTATCATCCTCCTTTGGTAATATTCCAAAATCTTTGCCTTCTGGTAAAGTTCTTCTAGTCCATGCTCATTTCCAAGATTCCTGAGAGACCAGGGTTTCCTACTCAAGCCTGCTGTGACTCACTTACTCCACATAGCATCAGTTGCATGATATGTAGAGGGCACCCTCCCTTTTAACATCCTGCCCAGCACCTTCAATCAGGGTGCCAAGAGGAGCTGTGCTTTGGAAAAAAACACTTCTGAAGAAGCTCAAATCCATTCATATGCTGCCAATATCTCTTTTTCAGCTGGAGCACAGCAGGCCTCTGATCCTCTGTATCCCTGACTCTAAAACTCTAGGGGTCAGCATCAGGTCTCCCCTGCCTCTTTCTACCAGAGGCTCGAGGTGTAGCTATTCTCCTTGGCTGCAGTGTAGAGCACATTTTTTTCACATCTTGACCTGCCCAGACTGGCCCAAATACAACTACATGAACTACCTCCAATTTAATTTGTTCAAAGGCTTATCATTGCTCAGGGCTCCATTTGAAATCATTCATCTTCCAGGTCACCTGATAGAGAGGGCTTACCATCAGACTATAATTTGGAATAAGTATTCTCCAAAACCCATTATGCCCAAGAAACTTTGTGTTTTCTTTTTGCTAGTGGGTGGAGACATAACTGTTATTTTGTTGATTGCATCCATTGTGATCTTATGCTGTCCATCTTGCCATTACATTCCTAAAAAAACATGGATCTCCTATATAGGTCCCTTGCCTTACTTTATTTTATTGCGAAAGCATCCTTCAGAAGGATTTGGGATATTTTCTTCCCTTTCTCAAAAATTTCTTCTGTGTTGCCCCGCACGATGATGTCATCAATGTATTACAAATGTTCAGGAGCTTCTCCCTCTTCCAGTGCAGTCTGGATCAGTCAATGGCAAATGGTAGGGCTATGTTTCCATCTTAGGGCGGTCAATTCCAGGTATATTGGGCACCCCTCCAAGGAATTGAGAAAAATGCATTAGTAATATCAACCGTGACATCCCACTTGGCTGTCTTTGACTCCAGTTCATATTGAAGTTCTAGTACATTCAACAAGGCAGCACTTGGCACTGGCATGTCTTCATCCAGGCCACAACAGTCTACTGTTAGTCTCCAGTCCCACTAGACTTTTAAACTGGCCATATGGGACTATTAAAGGGTGAACGAGTCTTGCTGATCATTCCTTGTGTCTCCAATCAACAAATCCACTTATTGATTGGAATCAGGGAGTCTTGGTTGGTGCAATATTGCCACCAGTGCACCATTGCGATAGCGATCAGTACCTTCTGTTCTTTGACCTTCAGCAAACACACAACAGAAGGGTCTTCTGAGAGACTGAGAAAGGTATACAGCTGTTTGATTTCCTCTGTCTCCAAGGCATCTATGCCAAAAGTCCACCTGTACCCTTCTGAGTCCTTGAAAATCAACTCATAATACTTTGTCTCTGCTTCTCCTTCCTCCTCACAGTTTCCCCCCAGTGCCACATTGGATGGGGTCTCTGCCACAGGATACAGCCCTTGATAAACGGCTTCATTGTGGACTTCACATGGGCTGCTGTTCTTCAAGAAGCATTCCAGCAAGGAGCCATTCCAAAGGGTGAAGTTCTTCAGGAATGGATTACTCCAGCATGGGTCTCCTCCATTTCCTGCCAGGAGCCTGCAGCTCTGTGAGCTTTCCATGGGCTGCAGCTTCTTTAAGGGCACATCCACCTGTTGCAACATGGGGTCCCCCACAGGCTGTACTGTGTATATCTTCTCTGATGTGGTCCTCCATAGGCTGCAGGGGGACAACCTGTGCCACTGTATTCCTCTCCACAGTCTGCTTGTGAACCTGGTGTTCCAGCACCTGGAGCACCTCCTTTCTTCCATGTCCGTGGTGTTTACAGAGCTGTTCCTATCACATTTTCTCACTCCTCCCTCTCACAGCTGCTGCACAGCATTTGTTTATCTTATCACAGAGGTACAACCAGCATCACTCATTTGCTCATCTTTGGCCAGCAGTGTGTCTCTTTTTGAGCCATCTGAAACTGGCTTTGTCTAAGGCAGGGCAGCTGCTGGTCTTTTCTCACAGATGCCATCCCTGCACCCCACCACTACCGAGACCTTGCCATATAAAACCAATAAACAAATAAATCCTCAAGAGAATGTTAAATTATTATTTTTTATTGTTATTTTTTAAGTGCTGCAGATTCCTTGGCTAGATAACTGTCTGCTCTTTGGGGCATTCCTTGCTGTCCTGCAATTTTATCAAGGAGATTTCTGAGCATATATGTGAGTTTAATACTCCAAATAAGTTATATTCCCTTCAGATGGCACAGACTGAATAGTGTGAAAATACAGAAATGTTTAGGAAAGGTGTTATCTCCTTGCATAATCCATATAGACATGCAGATATGTTCCTCAAGAGATTTGAGTTGAAAAGTAGAGTTAAGAATAACCTTCTGTGTTGTGAACTCCCTCTCAATTTTTCTTTCTCAGAGTAGTTTTGCTTTATAAAAAACAAGGGCCTCTACCTTTCATAATGGTCGTTAAATGTTTATGGACTTTATTGTTTATAAATATAATCTTTTTCACAATAAAGATAATTGTTTTATTTTCAATGACGGGTCACTGATTTGAAGACTGGACATTGTGTTAAAATTAGAAAAGTTTTATCTCATCTCCTGAGGTAGACTTTATACAACTTCAACATTTTTTTGCAGGTTTCTTATGCTGATGTGGCA
Organism: Oxyura jamaicensis; assembly: GCF_011077185.1. Lineage (NCBI taxonomy): Eukaryota > Metazoa > Chordata > Aves > Anseriformes > Anatidae > Oxyura > Oxyura jamaicensis. The sequence continues at coordinate 141,592,823 of NC_048894.1, forward strand.
GGAATGACTTTTGATACATGCCACCATAGCAAATAAATGAAAAAGAGAAACATTTCAGGATATTTTAATGAAATTTGAATCAAGTCTGAACGTGAAAAGGAGTATCTTTAAAGTCAGAAGTGAAAGGTAGACATTGGAGAGACAGAAGACCTTGTGAAAAGAGCCGATGTGAAGAAATCATAAAGAAGGAGGGAAAGTAATCACCACAATTTTACGATTGTACCATGTGGTAGATCCAAAAGCTTTTGGTTGTTTTGTGGATCTTTCATATTTGTCAATATGAAGCTGCTATGTGAGTAAGGGAGTAATTTTTTTCAAGAGAACTGAGATCACTTTGAATAATAATAATAATAATAATTTCGGAGTAAAAATAAATCCAAAAGACTCTGTCTCAAAGTATAGCCTAGGCAGAGGTACTGCATGATAAATGAGAAGAAAATCCATGATAGCAACAAACCCAAATTTAATGAAATGGTAGGAAAGGTCAAGTTTAATATAAACAGATTATTAATTATGATGATGTGGTTTCTAATTCTCTTAAGTTCTAGAGTTCAGCCAATGAAAAATACAGAATATGGAAGAGAGTATTGCCATCTGGCAGGATGGTTGGGAACCACACAGGAAGGCAAGCATTCTAATTTGTTGGCTGCAGGTCATCATTCTAATGGAATTAATTATTTTGCTTTTTTTTGTTGTTCAAATAAAATCAGTGTGGAGGTACTAATCGTCATGTTATATCCTGCCTCTGCCCACTAGCTTAAGGACAAGAATTTATCTTTACATTGCCTTGATTTTTTTTTATTTTATTTTTTAAGGAAATACACTTTTTTACCATTTATTTTACCCTTTATTTGGACGTGTACATTGAAAGAAGAAAGAAATATGAGGAAAAAAGTGAAGAATTTTAGAATTGCAAAAAGTTTGCTCGGAAGAGATTTCTGCAGATCACTCAGTACATCTCAGAACAGAACTCTCAATAAATGGACAGCATCAGAACATGATCCATACTGGAACTTATCAACAATTTTATTTTTTTTACAATCTTAATAATGAGAAGCTAGCTTAGACATTTAGGCTAATTTAAACATTTATGCCATTGTTTCTTTCTTAGGTGTGTCCTGATGTGACAATACTCCATTTAAAATTTTATTATAAAGGCAATAAGATGTTCCAACCTTAATGATTCTATGACTCTATGTTGTGTATCAAAAAAGTAAAAGAGCTGTCATGAGGTATTATAAAGCATAGAATCATAGACATATAGACTCATAGACTCATAGACTCATAGAATGGCTTGTGTTCGAAGGAACATTAAAGATCATCTAGTTCTAAGCCCCCTACCATAGGCAGGGATACCACCCACTAGATCAGGCTGGCCAAGGCCCCATCCAGCCTGGCATTGAACAACTCCATGGATGGTGAATTCACAACTTCTCTGGGCAAGCTGTTCCAATGCCTCATTACCCTTACATTGAAGAATTTATTCCTAATATCTAATCTTAGCATTAGATCATTCACCTTGTCTTATCTGCCTGAGTAAAGAGTACTTCTCCATCTTTTTTTTTTTTTTTTTTTTTTTTTTTTTTTTTTTTTT
>NC_048894.1:141594426-141598776 GCF_011077185.1 Oxyura jamaicensis
TTTTTTTTTTTTTTTTTTTTTTTTTTTTTTTTTTTTTTATAAGACCCCTTTAAGTATTGAATGGCCACAATAAGGTCTCCCTGGAGCCTTTTCTTCTGCAGGCTGAACATAGAATATCATAGAATCATTAAGGTTGGAAAAGATTTCCAAGATCATCTGGTCCAACCTTCACCCTACTACAAATGCCACCCACTAAAACATGTCCCTAAGCACCACGTCCAGCCTTTCCTTAAACACCCCAGGGACAGTAACTCCACCAGCTCCTTGACCAACCCATTCTAGTGTCTGACTACTCTTTCTGAGAATAAATGTCTCCTTGTTTCCAACCTAAACCTCCCATGGTGCAACTTGAGGCTATTCCCTTTAATCCTATCACTAGTTATCTGTGAGAAGAGGCCGACCCCCAGCTCCTCACAACTTCCTTCCAGGTAGTTGTACAGAGCAATAAGGGCCTCAATGTCTTTCTTGTAGTGAGGGGCCCAAAACTGAACACAGTACTCAAGGTGCAGCCTCACCAGACCTGAGTACAGGGGAACAATCCTGTCCCTGGTCCTGCTGGCTACACTATTTTTGATACAAGCCCAGTAGCCACTGGCCTTCTTGGCCACCTGGGCACAGTGCTGGCTCATGTTCAGGTGAGCATCGATCCTTTTCCTCTGAACAGCTTGCAAGCCACTCTGCCCCAAGCTGGTATTGTTGCATGAAGTTCTTGTGACCAAAGTGCAGGACCTGACACTTAGCCAGATTGAAACTCATCCCATTAGACTCTGCCCAATGATGCAACCTGTCCAGGTCCCTCTCAAAATAATTTGTTTGTTTGTTTGTTTCCTGTCATCCGTCCATTTTGAAGTGTACAAATGACAGTGCAAGGGAATTGTAACTAAATTCTGAAAACAGATATCTACAAAATGTATCTTCAATGAAAAAATAAAACAATCTTCAAGAAAAGAATTGACCTCTTTTTTTTGTTTGTTTGTTTGTTTGTTTGTTTTTAATTATTATTATTTTTTCCTATATTCTGTACACAGACTGAAAAGTAAGCCTGGAAACAAAAAAAAAAAAAAAAAAAAAAAGTGTGAGCAGGAGATAGACTTGTGGAGTAACTCCCTGCAGGGCCTCAAGGAGAGGTACCGGGCTGAGACACCCCAAATGGGGGTGGAGCCCCTGCCTTGTCGCCGTCGGGCAGAGGGAGGGGATCTGGGAGTTGAGGAGGAATGGAGACAGGTCCCTGCTCGACATGGCAGGCGATGCCCTCCCCTTCCGGCCCCACCTTCCCAGGTGCCGTTACACAACAGGTTTGAGGCCCTGGAGACTGAGAGATCAACAGCAACTGAGGAAGAGGTAGAAAGTGTTCCCAGGAGGATGCCTAGGGCGAGGAGGTCGACTCCACGCCTCAGGACTGCCTCCACCAAGAAAGACAGAAGGGTGATTGTTGTTGGAGACTCTATCCTTAGGGGAACGGAGGGCCCTATTTGTCGGCCTGACCCTACCCATAGGGAAGTCTGCTGCCTCCCTGGGGCCAGGGTCAGGGACGTTGCCAGGAAGCTTCCCAACCTGGTACGCCCCTCTGATTATTATCCTCTTCTGATAGTCCAGGCGGGCAGTGATGACATTGAAGACAGAAGCCTGAAGGCAATCAAAAGAGACTTTAGGGGGCTGGGACGGTTAGTGGACGGAGCGGGAGTGCAGGTAGTGCTTTCGTCCATCCCTACGGTGACAGGGAGGGGTACGGAGAGGACCAGGAAAGCCCACCTGTTAAACACGTGGCTCCAGGGCTGGTGCCAACGCAGAGATCTTGGGTTTTTCGACCATGGGGCAGTTTATTCAGCACCTGGTCTGATGGCCGTAGACCGGTCCCTATCCTTTAGGGGAAAAAGGATCCTTCGCCAGGAGCTGGCGGGGCTCATTGATAGGGCTTTAAACTAGGTAAGAAGAGGGATGGGGGTGAAGCAAGGATTGTTGGAGCTGTGCCAGGGGGAACAATAGCAAGGCCGGGGAATAAGGGAATACACCAATGCACGCAGCATGGGTAACAAACAGGAGGAGCTGGAAGCCATCGTGCAGTGGGCAGGCTACGACTTGGTTGCCATCACGGAAACGTGGTGGGACCAGTCTCATGACTGGAGTGCTGCGATGCCTGGCTATAGGCTCTTCAGAAGGGACAGACAGCACAGAAGGGGTGGCGGTGTGGCTCTCTATATTAGAGAGTCTTTTGATGTTGTAAAACTCGAGGCTAGGAATGACAAGATCGAGTCCCTTTGGGTTAGGATCGGCAGGGACAACAAGGCTAGCGTCCTGGTCGGGGTCTGTTACAGACTGCCGAACCAGGACGAGGAGACGGATGAGGAGTTCTACAGGCAGCTGACAGAAGTTGCGAAATCTTCAGCGCTTGTACTCGTGGGGGACTTCAACTTCCCTGACATATCCTGGAAGCACAACACAGCCCAGAGAAAGCAGTCTAGGAGGTTTCTGGAGAGTGTGGAAGATAGCTTCCTGACGCAGCTGATTAGTGAGCCTACCAGGGGTGGTGCCCCGCTAGACCTTCTCTTCACAAACAGAGAAGGACTGGTGGAGGATGTGATTGTCGGGAGCTGTCTTGGGCAGAGTGACCACGAAATGGTGGAGTTCACTATTCTTGGCGAGGCCAGGAAGGGAACCAGTAAAACCACTGTACTGGACTTTCGGAGAGCTGACTTTGGGCTGCTCAGGACACTGGTTGGTAGAGTCCCTTGGGAGGCGGTTCTGAAGGGCAGAGGGGTCCAGGAAGGCTGGGCGCTCTTCAAGAGGCAAATCCTAATGGCGCAGGAGCGGTCTGTTCCCATGTGCCCAAAGATGAGCCAGCGGGGAAGAAGACCAGCCTGGCTAAACAGAGAACTGTGGCTTGAGCTTAGGAGAAAAGAGGGTTTATAATCTTTGGAAAAGTGGGCTGGCCACTAGGGAGGACTATAAGGATGTAGCGAGGCTGTGCAGGGACAAAATTAGGAAGGCCAAAGCTCATCTGGAGCTCAATCTGGCTACTGCCGTTAAAGATAACAAAAAACACTTTTATAAATACATCAACACAAAAAGGAGGACAAAGGAGAATCTCCATCCTTTACTGGATGCAGGGGGAAACTTAGTTACAAGAGATGAGGAAAAGGCAGAGGTGCTCAATGCCTTCTTTGCCTCAGTCTTTAGCGGCAATATCGGTTGTTTTCTGGATTCCCAGTACCCTGAGCTGGTGGAAGGGGATGGGGAGCAGGATGTGGCCCTCACCATCCACGAAGAACTGGTTGGTGACCTGCTACGGCACTTGGATGTGCACAAGTCGATGGGGCCGGATGGGATCCACCCAAGGGTACTGAGAGAACTGGCAGAGGAGCTGGCCAAACCACTATCCATCATTTATCAACAGTCCTGGCTATCGGGGGAGGTCCCAGCTGACTGGCGGCTAGCGAATGTGACGCCCATCTACAAGAAGGGCCGGAGGACTGACCCGGGAAACTACAGGCCTGTTAGTTTTCCTCAGTACCAGGGAAGGTCATGGAGCAGATCCTCTTGGGAGTCATCATGCGGCACTTGAAGGGCAAGCAGGCGATCAGGCCCAGTCAGCATGGGTTTATGGAAGGCAGGTCCTCCTTGACGAACCTGATCTCCTTCTATGACAAAGTGTCGCGCTGGGTGGACGAGGGAAAGGCTGTGGATGTGGTCTACCTTGACTTCAGCAAGGCTTTTGACACCGTTTCCCACAGCATTCTCCTCAGGAAACTGGCTGCTCTTGGCTTGGACTGGCGCACGCTTCGTTGGGTTAGAAACTGGCTGGATAGCCGGGCCCAGAGAGTTGTGGTAAATGGAGTCAAATCCAGTTGGAGGCCAGTCACTAGTGGCGTCCCCCAGGGCTCGGTGCTGGGGCCGGTCCTCTTTAACATCTTCATCAATGATCTGGACGAGGGCATTGAGTGCACCCTCAGTAAGTTTGCAGATGACACCAAGTTAGGTGCGAGTGTCGATCTGCTCGAGGGTAGGAAGGCTCTGCAGGAGGATCTGGATAGGCTGCACCGATGGGCTGGGGTCAACTGCATGAAGTTTAACAAGGCTAAGTGCCGGGTCCTGCACCTGGGGCGTAATAATCCCAAGCAGAGCTACAGGCTGGGAGATGAGTGGTTGGAGAGCTGCCAGGCGGAGAAGGACCTGGGAGTGATAGTGGACAGTCGGCTGAATATGAGCCAGCAGTGTGCTCAGGTGGCCAAGAAGGCCAACGGCATCCTGGCTTGTATCAGAAATAGTGTGACCAGCAGGGCTAGGGAGGTGATCGTCCCCCTGTACTCGGCTCTGGTGAGGACGCACCTCGAGTACTGTGTTCAGTTTTGG
>NC_048894.1:141603776-141607171 GCF_011077185.1 Oxyura jamaicensis
TATGAATATTATGAATATTATGAAAGAGTCACAGTATATTGCAGGGTCTTATTTCACAACACAAGATGTCTGGAATATCTCTTTACAGTCTTACTACTATGTTCCGTATCATTTCTGATTGTATTTAACATTATTTTTTCATGTTAGTCACAAATTAGGTAAAATAAAATGGAGCTTTAAAAAAAAAAAAAAAAAAAAAAAAAAGGTTTAATAAAGAGTCTAGAGTAATAAAAGTATATAAAAAAATCAATTTGTTTTAATTTTTAGTGAAACATTTTAATTTTATCTTTTTAGACCTCCAAAAAATCAACTTCAAATTGAAATAATAGACCTGATTTTTCTGTCTCAAAGTGACATTACTAGAAAAAAAAAAAAAAAAAAAAAAAAAGAAATACATGAAAGCCACATTTCCTAATGTGGTGTGTTCACACTGGTAGGTTGCAAAGCTCTACTATGCCACTCTCACTCACTTCCTCAACAGAACAAGGGGAGAAAATATAAAATGAAAATCTCATGGGTTGAGATAAAGAAAGGGAGATCACTTATCAATTACTTTCATTGGAAAAAGAGACTCAGCATAAGGGAGATTACTGTAATTACTGCGTGTGATAATAGACTAGAACAGTGTGCGTTGTCATCGGTCCATAAATCCATGTCTCTTCATGGTCACTCTTTTCCCCTGCTCAGTCATGGAGTCCCTCCTATGGGATACTGTCCTTCCTGGATTGATCCTACATGGGTTTACCACAGATAGCAGCTCTTCAAGAACTGCTCCAATATGGGTTCATACCATGGGGTCCATCCATCAGGAGCAAAGTGCTCCAGCATGGGTCCCCCACCAGATAACCTGCTCCTGTAGGGGCTCTCCATGGGCTACAGCATAGAGCTCTGTTCCACCATGGTACCCCGTGGGCTGCAGGGGGACATCCTGCTCCACCATGGGCTTCTGCATGGACTGCAGAGGAACTTCTGCTCAGGCACCTGGAACACCTCCCCCCTTCTTCACTGACCTTGGTGTCTGCAGGCTTGATTCTCTCTGCATTTTCTCACCTTTCTCTCCCAGCTACTGTTGCACAGTATTTTTATTTCTCCATTCTTAAATATGCTCTCACAGAGGTGCAACCAGTACCATTCATTGGCTCACCTTTTTCCAGCTGTGGGTCTCTTTTTGAGGTGGCTGGAACTGTCTCTTTTCTAACAGGGGGCAATTTATGAACTTTTCTCACAGAGAATATACCTGCAGATCCCCAGCTGCCAAAACCTTGCCATGTAAGCCCAATACACCTGATGTGCATAACCTTAGCAGTAGTATTAGGTAATGAAAACACCAGATAATAAAAATAAATAGCTAATTTTAGTTAACAAGCAGACTATGTTCTGAATAGTCATATTTGCTGTTTTTTTTTTTTTCTGTTTATTTTTGCCTTGTCTTTTATTCTACATAACATATTTCAACTTTTCATAGTTACCAGAGATTTTGAAAAAAACATTTATTGCTGTAAATATGAAATTGTTTTGACTGCTAATTAACTTTATGCTCATTAATGAAAACTGTGAGATGCTGAGAAATTTGAAGAGTATTTATAAGAACTATAAGAATTAACAGATTAATTTGTAACTTTTCCTAATGAATTTGCAGGCAAATTCTTTCTTTGACAATCTTCAGGAATACTTCTTGACATGAAAAAAATAATACGTATATATAGAGAGGGAGAGAAAGAGAGACAGACTTTTTATAAACTTCATATGTCATTTTAAGTTGTAAAATGTGAATTTTGTTGGGAAACATGTTGACCTGGGGAACAATGTTTTGAATAGCATCTAACTTTGGAAATGTGTACTGAGTATGTGTACACATTACGTATGTACATATGTACACAGTACTGAGTATGTGTACACATTATGTGTACACCTGAAACCTACTTGAAGCCCATATATGCATACTATACATATATACATACATATATAGAATACTATATATGTATAATTATTATTATTATTATTATTTTTCTTCTCTTGTGATTAGAGGGCCCATCATTTTTGTTTTAACTCATTAAATAATATCTAATATTTAAATATTTAATAATATCTAATATCTATCTTCTAACCTTTTAAAACTATCACTCCTTGTCCTGTCACTACACTCTGTGATTAAGATTTCCACCTTGACCTTTCCTATAGGTCCTTCTTCACTACTGAAAGGCCGCTATAAAGTCTCCTCGGAGTTTTCTCTTCACCAGGATAAAAAAAACTAACTCTCTCTGCCTGTCTTCATAGGAAAGATGTTCCAGCCCTTTGATCACCTTTGTGGTCTTCCTCTGAACCTGCTCCAACAAGTCCATGTCTTTCTCATATTGGTGGCTCCAGAGCTGAAGGGTCTCACAAGAGAGTACAACAGAGCAGAGAAAGTCACAACCTTCTAACCACACTTTTTTTGATGCATCCAAGAATACAATTGACTTTCTGGGCTGCAAGAATAAATTGCTGGCTCATTTTATTTTTATTTATTTTATTTTATTTTATTTTTTTCTCCAGCAACTCTCCCAAATCCTTCTTGTCAGGGATGCTCCCATTTCAATTCACTAATTGCCCATCTTCCACTTGGCTTTGCTGAACTTTATGAGGTTCACATGGGCCCACTCCTCAAGACTGTGAAGGTCCCTCTGGATGACATCTGTTCCCTGTAGCACAACTACACCACTTGGCTTGTTGTCATCCACAGACTAGCTGTAAATGCATTCAATCCCACTGTCCATGTCACTGACAACAATGTTAAATATCAAACCAAATACAGACCACTGATGGATAGCACTCAACATTATTCTTCACCTGGACATAGAACCATTTACCACAACTCTTTGACTGTGACCATCCAGCCAATTTCTTATTTACTGAGTGATCCATCCATCAAATTTATTTCTCTCCATTTCAGAAAAAAAAAAAAAAAAAAAAAAAAAAAAAAGATGGTTCCTTCACTCTATTGATTTACTCTACTATTAAGTTTGAGAGACCTGCTACTTGTAAATTAAAAGGAGGTATTTCTTACTTCGTCATTGGTACCCTCAACCCTCATATCACAGAATCACGGAATCACAGAATTACAGAATCACAGAATCACAAAATAGTTGAGGTTGGAATGGACCTCTGGAGGCAATCTGGTCCAACACCACTGCTCAGGTAGGGCCACCTAGAGATGGTTGCCCAGGATCTTTCAAACGTATTTTATCTTCCTTTTTATCACCCTCATCCAATTAATTTTTTCCTGTCATATGCTCCTAGACAAAATAGATAGATTAGATAGATAGATAGATAGATAGATAGATAGATAGATAGATAGATAGGAAGGATGGAAGGAAGGAAGGAAGGAAGGAAGGAAGGAAGGAAGGAAGGAAGGA